>NW_006794304.1:398290-402159 GCF_000442215.2 Lipotes vexillifer | reverse complement strand
AAAAAAAAAAAAAAAAAAAAAAAAAAAAAGTGAAATTAACTTTAATATATGTGTGTGTGTAGCCAAAATATTTCAATATGTAGTCAATGTAAAAAATTTCTTTTCTTGCTTAGTCTTCAAAATCCAGTGTGTATTTAACACTCACATACAGCTCAGCTCAATTTGTATACTATATATTCGTCAGAATTGTTGACGTTGCATTTAGATTTCATAAAATTTATAGTGAAAAAGTTATTCCAAACATAATTAAAAATATACTGTGAATTCTCTGGCAGTCCAGTGGTTAAAACTGCCAAGGGCCTGGATTTGATACCTGGTTGGGGAACTAAGATTCTGCAAGCCGTGTGGCGTGGCCAAAACAAACGAACAAACAAACATCCCCCCAAAAACCCACCCAAGATGCAAATAAAGAGAAAGACTTACATTAATATATATGTGTGTGTGTGTATATATATATATATATATACATATATATTTAAAATTTTCCCAATAACTGAAGTTTAAAAATTTAAATTAATTAAAATTAAATAAAATTAAACATTTGGTTGTGCTAGCCACATTTTAGGTGCTCAGTAGACACCTGTGACTTGTGGTTACAGTACTGGACAGCCTGGAAGGAAAGAATGAGATAATCTTTGGGGGAGCCTCTTTGGATCATGCTTGTGTGTGGCCTTGAAGCCACATGCAGTCATCCTTTCACCTTATTTGCAAGTTTTAGATAATTTTTGTTAAGAGTTCTGAGGGTATATCAATTACCTTGATTTTTTTTTTTAATTACCTTGATTTTTAAAAATAACTTCATTTGAATAAAATTCACATACCATACAATTCGCCCACTTAAGGTGTACAGTTGAATGGTTTTTAGTATATTCACAGAGTTGTGTAACCATCAGCACAATCAAGTTTAGAACGTTTTCATCGCCCCCAAAGAAACCCCATACCTATTGCAATCACACCCCATTTCCCCCAACCCTGTCGGCCCTAGATAACCACTAAGTTACTTTCTCTCTCTATTGATTTGTCTATTCTGAATATTTCATATAAATGGTTCATCCATTTTGCAGCATGTATCAATACTTAATTCCTTTTTTTTTTTTTTTTTTTGCAGTACGCGGGCCCCTCACTGTTGTGGCTTCTCCCGTTGTGGAGCACAGACTCCGGACGCGCAGGCTCAGCGGCCATGGCTCACGGGCCCAGCCGCTCCGCGGCATGTGGGATCTTCCCGGACCGGGGCACGAACCCACGTCCCCTGCATCGGCAGGCGGACTCTCAACCACTGTGCCACCAGGGAAGCCCCTTAATTCCTTTTTATCACCAAAAAATATTCTATTTTATGGATTTGCCATATTTTACTTATCCACTTATCAGTTAATGGACTTTTGGGTTATTTCTCTGGATTTTGTATGTTGACTGAGCAATGGACATTGTCAGCCAGGTCACTTATGGGGTTGCATTCAGCTGGGAACTTGGCAGGAGCTTCTTAGCTCTCCTCCATGCCTCTCTCTCCAAGTTGTGTCTCGCCCTCCATGACCCCTGTTTCTCCAACAGGATAGCTTGGACTTCCTTATCCATGGAGGCTGAGTTCCAAGAGAGCAAAAACAGAAGGTGCCACTTCTTAAGGGCTAGGCTACACGTACATGATTTCTGCTACATTCTATTGGTCAAGGAGGTGACATTGTCAGATTTGGAGAGAGGGGAAATAGGCTCCACCTCTGACGGGAGGAGTGATATCCCCATGTAATCAATGGGGAAGGAATGTGGGTGACATCTTTGGATTCTGTCTACCACACCCACATTTACCAGTGTTTTTAAAATTAGGTGGGGTCATTTGACTAGTTGTGGACAATGGGCTGTCAGCAAACGTGACATGTTTCACTTCCAGGCTAAAGCAAAGAAAAGCCTGCAAGATGCTCCAGTTGTATCATCTGTTCTGCAACCAAGAAGGCCTCATGTTGAAACTACTGTGAGCTGCTTCATGGATGACAAATATTTTGCAGTCACCCGGACCTGCAGGTGACTGCATTAGCAAGCGATATACCTCTGTTGTGCTAAGCCACTGAGTTTGGAAGCTGTTTCTTAGGGAAATATAACGGAGCCCATCCTGATTAAAACATATGGCTTATGTCCTTACCTCACTCCTAAACCCAATCCTGCGGCTGCTGCAGCTCTGACTTCCGGCTGCCTGCCTCATCGACTGAACCTGCTTTTGTGCTGTTGCTTCTGACTTCTCTGGGTAAACGTGCCTAATATAGCTTGACTCTGGGACCACCCACCCTTAGTGGCTGGTGTACCTGGATTGACTTTGGATGCCCCCTGGGACCTGTTGTAGGGTCATGGAGAAAAGAGGGAGTTTCAGCAAGGTAATTGAAGGTCCTCGTGGCTTCAGTTTAGAAACTGCAAAAACCAAAAAACTATAGGCAAAGGGGAGCTGTCAAGAAGTTTTTAATCTGAAGAGTGAGTTGGGGAAAAAAAAGATTTGAAGAATAATTTGCTGATGAGAGCAGCGTATATGTCTGTGATATTGTGACTTGTAATAAAAAAATATATATATTTGGTCTTCATCTCCAATTCTGGCAGAGTTCTAAAACCCTTGGAATTTCCTGAATGATGAGGACAATATAGATGTCTTTTGTTATGTGAATGAGGTGAAATTTGGACCCCCACCTAGGGATAGGGGCTGGTTGGCAGGAGAACCAGCCCTGTGATTAGAGGGTTGGAACTTTCAGTCCCACCTCCCTTTACCCTTAGGGAGGGGAGGGGAGTTGGAGGGTGAATCAACCAATGGCCAACGATTTTGTCAATCAAGGCTATGTGATGAAGCCTCCCTAAAAACCCAAAAGGAGAGGGTTTGGAGATTCTGGGTTGGTGAACAAATGGAGATTCGAGAAGAGTGGTGTGCTCAGAGAAGGCATAGAAGCTCCGTGCCCTTTCCCCGTACTTGCCCTATATATTTCTTCTATCTGGCTGTTCCTGAGTTACATCCTTTCATAATAAACAGGTAATCTAGTAAGTAAAATGTTTCTCTGAGTTCTGTGAGCTGCTCTAGCAAATTAATTGACTCCAAGGGGTGGGTCATTGGAACCTCTCATCTATAGCCAGTAGGTCAGAAACACAGGTGACAATCTGGACTTGCAACTGTTGTCTGAAGGGGGGCGGAGGGGGAGTCTTGTGAGACCGAGCCCTTAACCTCCTGGTAGATAGCATCAGAATTGTGTTGAATTGTAGGACACCAGCTAGTGTTGAAGAATTGCTTGGCAGTGTGGGCAAAATCCTGCCTCCCCCACTAGAATCGGGTCAGAACTCTTTTTTAAAAAAATATTTTTCTATTTATTTATTTATTTTTGGTTGCGTTGGGTCTTCATTGCTGTGCACAGGCTTTCTCTAGTTGTGGAGAGGAGGGCTAGTCTTTGTTGAGGTGCATGGGCTTCTCATTGCGGTGGCTTCCCTTGTTGTGGAGCACGGGCTCTAGGCATGCGGGCTTCAGTAGTTGTGGCATGTGGGCCCTAGAGCGCAGGCTCAGTAGTTGTGGCGCACGGGCTTAGTTGCTCTGCGGCATGTGGGATGTTCCTAGACCAGAGATCGAACCCGTGTGCCCTGCATTGGCAGGCGGATTCTTAACCACTGTGCCACCAGGGAAGCCCCTGTGTTGTCATATTATTCATGTTCCCCACAGTGGGGGTCCTGGTGCTCAGTCAGAGTCCAGGCAGCAACGATGGTGGAGCATTTTAAGGAGCTAGATTTAAAATGGCAGCAGAAGAGCCCATTCCTTTAATTTTCAGATACTTTGACTTCTTGAGGCCTTACTTGCCCTGGAGGGACTAACCCTTTCAGGGTTAGCTAATTCCTAGGGGTAGCAAACAACTTGTTTG
>NW_006794304.1:390830-398280 GCF_000442215.2 Lipotes vexillifer | reverse complement strand
TCCCTGCCTTGTGCAAACGAACCAATCCAGAGCCCATACCCTCAGCCACCTGTCTATTATGCTCTTTCACTCTGGGCCACTATCCACCTGCCCTAATCACCCAGGGTCAGGTACCAGACAACTGGGGACAGCCCCTGGGCCCCAGAGCCCGCTGAAATTACTCGAACTAGCCAATCCTAAACCTGCTTATGCTGCCTTGCCTCTTCCTTCCTGTGGAAACCACAATAAAGGCTCTTGTGTAAGTTTTCCCCTCACTCCCTCTGCCTCCTGACTGACCCTGGTTCTTCCCTGTGTGGGACCCCCACCCCTGTGGTGTGGCATCCCCCCCTCCTTTGGGAACTGTGAGTATAACTATCTCTATCTCTTTTTTTCTTCCAGTTTTTTTGAGATATAGTTGACATACAGCACTGTATAAGTTTAAGGTGTACAGCACAATGATTTGCTTCACATACATCCTGAAGTGATTATCCCAATGATTTTAGTGAGCATCTGTCATCTAATATAGGTACAAAATTAAATAGAAAAAAAGAATAAAAATATTTTTTTCTTGTACTGAGAACTCTTAGGATTTACCCTGTTAACAACTTTCATAACATACAGCAGTGTTAATTATATTTATCATGTTGTGCATTACATCCCTAGTACTTTTTTTTTTAATTTAGGAAATTATTTTATAAGTCCTTTCGACTTAAAATCTGAAAGATATTTTTTTAAATTGATAAGTATGATGATATAAAAAGAACTTTCCATGAAACCTTTAGGCAATGGAATCACCACCTCAAGCAAAGCCAAAGCCAGATATCCAACAGGAGAAAATGTTCACCGCTTCCATTCCAAAGGGCCAGTCCCCTGAATGTGTAAATTGCAGATCCAGGCCCTTAGGATAAAGCCCAACCGAGAACCCAGGAAGAAAAGGGCCGAAGACTCCCAACAAGGAGTTAGTTCACAGAGAGAAAAATAAAGGCGACTCTGAAACAGGAGAGGACGCTCAACCTTATTTACCCAAGATTAGAAAGCTGCAAATCCAAACTACGCTGAGGTACCATTTTCACCTATGAGATCGACCCCTCCCCCTTTCCCCACCCTGCACCAAAAAAGCATTCCCAAATTTGATGCCACGTGGGGTTGTTGGCGAGGCTGGGGAAAGAGACGCTGCCAGAGAACGCCTGCCCTGCTCTTCCGGTCACCGTCCCTGATCTCCCAAGCTTCAAGGCTCCGTTGCAGTGAGGGTGGCTGGCACCGTGACGGCCCTGCACCACCACGAGGGCACAAGGGCACACGACCGGCCGCCGCAGAGCGCCGTGCACGGGAGCCAGGCGCCATTCGCAGGCCCTTCAGTCCGTGCACGTCTATCTGAGCAAATTCCTCGGGAGTGAATCACGCTGAGAAAACGGAGATGCTAAAGTATTGATTTGCGACGGGCAGTGCTGCATTCCAACGACTGTCACCCAGGACATCCCTTCTCAGGACGACCCCACCCCCCCACCCCAGAGGAGCTGAACTGTTGGGCAGAAGACGGGCGGGCGAACACAGACGCGAGCAGAGCGGCCCCGAGCAAGGAGGGGCGAGGGAGTGTGGTGGTGGCTGAAGAGCCGCCGTAATCATGGCTTGTGCCGGGCACTGGCTAAACGTGTAGGAGGCACTCCTACTCATTGAACGGTTGTTGAATGTGCAGTGCGTGCGCGGGGAAGAGTGGTGGACAAAAGCAAGTTCTTGATTTCTGGGGCTCGAACCGTGAGAGCTGCTACCGTATCACCGCTCCCTTCGCATTCTCCAGCTGCCGCGCCTGTCCCCGGTCTGCGGCATGAAGTGCACCGGCCAGGAGGCCAGGAGGCTGGCTCCCGGTCGGGCCTGGGCTCCGGGCGCCAGGAGGCCGTCCGGAGGGTGGAGTCCGCTCGCGGTAGCCCCGCCTCCTCGGGGGACAGAAGGCGGAGCATGCAGATTGCAAATGGCTGTTCGGCGCCGGAATGAAGGAACAATCAAGTACATAGAATTTCTCCTCACAAAGGTAGAGAACAGAAAGTCTGCACAGGAGTCCATTATAGCACTGTTGACGACGCAAAGGGAATCAGACAAGGAGTGAGGATTAGGGTGCTCACCGTACCTGTATAGGGATGAAGGAAGGACCGCAACAGCCAGAGGTGACAAGTTGGTGTCGCCTCTCAGTATTTCCGTTAAAATCAAATGTAGTAGTTGTTTGTATTAATTCAGCCTGCAGTATGTTTTGTGTCGGAAAATAACACATTACATGGGTTTTTAAAACCGAGAGTCAGAACGGAGAGCCGTTTTCGTTTGTTCTGCGCACCGGATTTTTCTTGTACTGTTGCAGACAGTGCGTATCCATATGGGGGGTGATTCAGTTGTATGAAGATTAACACCTGTGGTGTTGTCTACTAATCGCCTTTTTTTCCACGGGGCTTTTGACAACGGTTTGTCCTGTTTTTCTGTAAACAGTGGAGTAAAGAGAAAGGCTGGTAGGAGTAGTTGCCCTAAAACTACTTGTTCATTGAGTAGAAGCGCTGCTGCTGTCGATGGACCGTAAGGCGGGAATGATTTCATCTTTTTCTAGGTATGTGTTCAATGACTCTCATTCTGTAGAACTTAAGTTCCTTTGCCCGCTTCTCGTTTTGCGAGTTTCACGGCCGGAAAACTCTTCTATCTTTTCTGTCTTTTTTTCCTGAAGGAGGGACTTCTGATGGAGTCGTATGAAAATGATACAGCATTCTGCCATGGGGGAGAGCTGAAATCGGCACGCAGCTTTACTGGTTACTCACAGTCTGAACGAGAAGGACGTGGTTGCCGAACAAGGAACTCCGGACACGGAACTCGGGAGACGGAGAAGCTTTTCCACCAACAAGGCGCTGCAGGGTCCTGCTCCATTTTACGGTTGTGAACTTTCACGTTAGCATTCTGTACATCTGCGAAATACTAGTTGCGAAGTTTTTTTTTTTTTTTTTTTTCAGAAAACTGTAAGATTCTTACATATAGTTTTACTTTCTCCATGAAAGAAAGCCTGTGTTCAGAAATTTATATTTTTAGTAGCCTTATTTTGGAAAGATCCAGTTAGTTAATGTATCTGCATCAAAACTCTTTTTTTTCTTGAATTTTACTTTATGTTTTCATACAGCAGGTTCTTATTAGTTATCTACTTTATACATATTAGTGTATATATGTCAATCCCAATCTCCCAATTCATCCCACCATTAAGTTATACTTAACCTAGAGTATAACTATCTCTTCAATGACAGTTGTCTCCTCATCTATTGGCCTTGCCATACCTAAGTAGTAATAAAACATATATTTTAAAACGGGCTGGTGTTTTATGTTGGCTTCTCTGGTTGTAGACACTGAAAGGGAGTTTGAAGTATAAGATGGTCTTTGGAATCTATACCTGTGAAGGAAAAAAAGGGCGGTGATAGCAGGGAATGGAGACAGGCAAGGTTTAAGACTTTAAAAAAAAAATTTATTTCTTTGTTTGGCTGCGTCGGCTCTTAGTTGCAGCACATGGGATCTATCTTTAGTTGCAACATGTGAACTCTCAGTTGCGGCATGTGGGACCTAGTTCCCTGACCAGGGATCAAACCTGGGCCCCCTGCACTGGGAGTGTGGAGTCTTAGCCACTGGACCACCAGGGAAGTCCCAGTTTGACTTTTAAGTGATATTTGAAAGGCAGAATCAGCAGGATTTGAGCCAAGTCTTCCAACTCAGCTTGAATGGATGGTTAGTACTGTTCTTAGTCGCAGACAAGTGGTCTCCTGCTCAGGATGCTTTAGAAGGCACCACGCTGGTCTCCGTGGCAGTCAGTGCCCATCTGCACAGGGTGAGGAGTCCACAGATCCATTTTCCCTACCAAAGGAGACAGCCTGTCTGCAGAGGTAAAGAAAGAGTAAAAGAAGCAAAAAGAAGTTGAAGAGAGTAGCTGAGGACCTCACCTGAGCCTGTACTTACCCCATCATGCCCCTGACTCCACCTCTGGATCTCCTAGTCACATAGCTGATAAATTCTACTTTATTTGCTTATGGTGGTTTTTGAGGTAGATTTATATCACTTGGAATTGAAAGATTTCTGACTGCTATTAACAGCACAACATGTTGAAGCAGAGGATGGAAATTTACTTCATTTTAATGTAGGCAGACAGCTGGATCATGGAAACTAAATGTTGAGATTAAGAACAGACAACCGAGCTTCTTTAACATAGAAACCATATATATGTATATATTTTTGGCTGAGCCACACGGCTTGTGGGATCTTAGTTCCCCGACCAGGGATTGAATCTGGGCCCTCGGCAGTGAAAGTGCAGCAGCCTAACCACTGGACCGCCAGGGAATTCCCTAGAAACCATATTTTATTCATCTTTATATCCTGGCATCTATTAGGACACCTAGGTCATAGAAGATAGTATATGCTCTTATACAGAGCATGGCCTAGAAGGAAAGATGCAAACTCTTGGGTTAGGAAAAACATCTGAATAGGCAAGTTTTGCTGTGAAAACCTAACCTAGACAGGAGATGATGCAACAAAGAAGAGTTAGGCTTCCCCGTATAAGACGACATTGGAAAGTTGACAATTGATTGACGTGGGAGGCTAGGGAGAGGCTGTTATAGGTCTGGGAGCCAGAGGCGGGGTCTCTCTTCTGAGGGGGAAATTCAGTCAGTAGGAAGTTCCTTGTTGCAGGGATGCTGAGAAACATGAGAGCAGAGATGCCTAATTTCCATTTTTATTTATTTTTTGGGCAGTGAGGTAATTCCTCTGTTATCCAAAACCTTCCGTAGCAATCTACACAACTGTCTTGGATTGGTGATGTTTTGCAGATGAAAGAGGGGGCTCCATACTTTGTCCTACCTACAGTGGAGAGATGAAAACAGCGTGGGAGGAGAGATGTGAGAGAATTCAGCTAGAACAGGAAGTCAAAGCCAGAGGTGACCATGAGGAGCCCCTGGGAACCCCCTGAAATCTTAGAGAGGGTGCTGGGTTTTTCCATAGTATGTAAGGCATATGTAAGGCAGGAAATTGAGCCAATGGATTTTTTTTTTTTTTTTCAGTTTTAGAGGGAAGAGTGTCCAATGAAGGTTGGAAGACTTGGACTTGGGGACATCCTGACTGGGATGTCTTACACATTCATTTGGCTTACACATTCATTTATTTTTTATTAAAACATTTTTTTAAAATTTTATTATTTTTTTTCTACAGCAGGTTCTTATTAGTCATCAATTTTATACACATCGGTGTATACATGTCAATCCCAATCTCCCAATTCATCACACCCGCACGTCTACCCGCCACGGCTTTCGCCCCTTGGTGTCCATACGTTTGTTCTCTACATCTGTGTCTCTATTTTTGCCCCGAAAACTGGTTCATCTGTACCATTTTTCTAGGTTCCATATATATGCATTAATATACGATATTGTTTTTCTCTTTCTGACTTACTTCACTCTGTATGACAGTCTCTAGATCCATCCACGTCTCTACAAATGACCCAATTTCGTTCCTTTTTATGGCTGAGTAATATTCCATTGTATATATGTACCACATCTTCTTTATCCATTCGTCTGTCGATGGGCATTTAGGTTGCTTCCATGACCTGGCTATTGTAAATAGTGCTGCAATGAACATTGGGGTGCATGTGTCTTTTTGAATTATGGTTTTCTCTGGGTATATGCCCAGTAGTGGGATTGCTGGATCATATGGTAATTCTATTTTTAGTTTTTTAAGGAACCTCTGTACTGTTCTCCATAGTGGCTGTATCAATTTACATTCCCACCAACAGTGCAAGAGGGTTCCCTCTTCTCCACACCCTCACCAGCATTTGTTGTTTGTAGATATTCTGATGATGCCCATTCTAACTGGTGTGAGGTGATACCTCATTGTAGTTTTGATTTGCATTTTTCAAATAATTAGTGATGTGGAGCAGATTTTCATGTGCTTCTTGTCCATCTGTATGTCCATCTTCTTTGGAGAAATGTCTATTTAGGTCTTCTGCCCATTTTTGGATTGGGTTGTTTGTTTCTTTAATATTGAGCTGCATGAGCTGTTTATATATTTTGGAGATTAATCCTTTCTCCGTTGATTCGTTTGCAAATATTTTCTCCCATTCTGAGTGTTGTCTTTTCCTCTTGTTTATGGTTCCCTTTGCTGTGCAAAAGCTTTGAAGTTTCATTAGGTCTTATTTGTTTATTTTTGTTTTTATTTCCATTACTCTAGGAGGTGGATCAAGAAAGATCTTACTGTGATTTATGTCAAAGAGTGTTCTCCCTATGTTTTCCTCAAAGAGTTTTATAGTGTCCGGTCTTACATTTAGGTCTCTAATCTATTTTGAGTTTATTTTTGTGTATGGTGTCAGGGAGTGTTCTAATTTCATTCTTTTACATGTAGTTGTCCAGTTTTCTCAGCACCACTTATTGAAGAGATTGTATTTTCTCCATTGTATATCCTTGCCTCCTTTGTCATAGATTAGTTGACCATAGGTGCGTGGGTTTATCTTTGGGTTTTCTATCTTGTTCCATTGATCTATGTTTCTGTTTTTGTGCAAGTACCATATTGTCTTGTTTACTGTAGCTTTGTAGTATAGTCTGAAGTCAGGGAGTCTGATTCCTCCAGCTCTGTTTTTTCCCCTCAAGACTGGTTTGGCTATTCGGGGTCTTTTGTGTCTCCATACAAATTTTAAGATTTTTTGTTTTAGTTCCATAGAAACTGCTATTGGTAATTTGATAGGGATTGCATTGAATCTGTAGATTGCTTTGGGTAGTATAGTCAATTTCACAATATTGATTCTTCCAATCCAAGAACATGGTATATCTCTCCGTCTGTTGGTATCATCTTTAATTTCTTTCATCAGTGTCTTATAGTTTTCTGCTTACAGGTCTTTTTTCTCCCTAGGTAGGTTTATTCCTAGGTATTTTATTCTTTTTGTTGCAGTGGTAAATGGGAGTGTTTCCTTAATTTCTCTTTCAGATTTTTCATCATTAGTGTATAGGAATGCAAGAGATTTCTGTGCATTAATTTTGTATCCTGCAACTCAACCAAATTCATTGATTAGCTCTAGTAGTTTTCTGGTAGCATCTTTAGGATTCTCTATGTATAGTGTCATGTCATCTGCAAAGAGTGACAGTTTTCCTTTTCCTTTTCCAGTTTGTTTCCCTTTTATTTCTTTTTCTTCTCTGATTCCCAAGGCTAGGACTTCCAAAACTATGTTGAATAATAGTGGTGAGAGTGGGCATCCTTGTGTTTTTCCTGATCTTAGAGGAAATGCTTTCAGTTTTTCACCATTGAAAACAATGTTTGCTGTGGGTTTGTCATACATGGCCTTTATTATATTGAGGTAGGTTCCCTCTATGCCCACTTTCTGGAGAGTTTTTATCATAAATGGGTGTTGAAATTTGTCAGAAGCTTTTTCTGCATCTATTGAGATGGTTTTTATTCTTCAATTTGTTAATATGGTGTATCACATTGA
>NW_006794304.1:376825-387732 GCF_000442215.2 Lipotes vexillifer | reverse complement strand
ATTCAGGGTCTTTTGTGTCTCCATACAAATTTTAAGATTTTTTGTTCTAGTTCCATAAAAACTGCCATTGGTAATTTGATAGGGATTGCATTGAATCTGTAGATTGCTTTGGGTAGTATAGTCATTTTCACAATATTGATTCTTCCAATCCAAGAACATGGTATATCTCTCCATCTGTTGGTATCATCTTTAATTTCTTTCATCAGTGTCTTATAGTTTTCTGCATACAGGTCTTTTTTCTCCCTAGGTAGGTTTATTCCTAGGTATTTTATTCTTTTTGTTGCAGTGGTAAATGGGAGTGTTTCCTTAATTTCTCTTTCAGATTTTTCATCATTAGTGTATAGGAATGCAAGAGATTTCTGTGCATTAATTTTGTATCCTGCAACTCAATAAATTCATTGATTAGCTCTAGTAGTTTTCTGGTAGCATCTTTAGGATTCTCTATGTATAGTATCATGTCATCTGCAAACAGTCACAGTTTTACCTCTTCTTTTCCAAGTTATATTCCTTTTAGTTCTTTTTCTTCTCTGATTGCCGTGGCTAGGACTTCCAAAACTATGTTGAATAATAGTGGTGAGAGTGGGCATCCTTGTGTTTTTCCTGATCTTAGAGGAAATGCTTTCAGTTTTTCACCACTGAGAATGATGTTTGCTGTGGGTTTGTCATATATGGCCTTTATTATGTTGAGGTAGGTTCCCTCTATGCCCATTTTCTGGGTGTTGAATTTTGTCAAAAGCTTTTTCTGTATCTGTTGAGATGATCGTATTGTTTTTATTCTTCAATTTGTTAATATGGTGTATCACATTGAATGATTTGTGTATATTGAAGAATCCTTGCATCCCTGGGATAAATCCCACTTGATCATGGTGTATGATCCTTTTAATGTGCTGTTGGATTCTGTTTGCTAGTATTTTGTTGAGGAATTTTGCATTTATATTCATCAGTGATATTGGTCTGTAATTTTCTCTTTTTGTAGTATCTTTGTCTGGTTTTGGTATCAGCGTGATGGTGGCCTCATAGAATGAGTTTGGGAGTGTTCCTTCCTCTGCAATTTTTTGGAAGAGTTTGAGAAGGATGGGTGTTAGTTCTTCTCTAAATGTTTGATAGAATTCACCTGTGAAGCCATCTGGTCCTGGACTTTTGTTTGTTGGAAGATTTTAACATTTATTTATTATTTTTTTTTGGCTGTGTTGGGTCTTCCTTTCTGTGCAAGGGCTTTCTCCAGTTGCGGTGAGCAGGGGCCAGTCTTCATCGCGGTGCGCGGGCCTCTCACTATCGCGACCTCTCGTTGTGGAGCACAGGCTTTAGACGCGCAGGCTCAGCAGTTGTGGCTCACGGACCCAGTTGCTCCGCAGCATGTGGGATCCTCCCAGACCAGGGCTCAAAATCGTCGATGTCCCCTGCATCAGCAGGCAGACTCTCAACCACTGCGCCACCAGGGAAGCCCCTGTTGGAAGATAGTCTGTAATTTTCTGTTTTTGTAGTATCTTTGTGTGGTTTTGGTATCAGGGTGTTGGTGGCCTCATAGAATGAGTTTGGGAGTGTTCCTTCCTCTGCAATTTTTTGGAAGACTTTGATAAGGATGGGTGTTAGCTCTTCTCTAAATGATAGAATTCAACTGTGAAGCCATCTGATCCTGGACTTTTTCTCTGTTGGAAGATTTTTAATCACAGTTTCAATTTCATTACTTGTGATTGGTCTGTTCATATTTTCTATTTCTTGCTGGTTCTGTCTTGGAAGGTTATACGGAAGGTTATCCCTTTCTAAGAATTTGTCCATTTCTTCCAGGTTGTCCATTTTATTGGCATAGAGTTGCTTGTAGTAGTCTCTTAGGATGCTTTGTATTTCTGCAGTGTCTGTTGTAACTTCTCCTTTTTCATCTCTAATTTTATTGATTTGAGTCCTCTCCCTCTTTTTCTTGATGAGTCTGGCTAATGGTTTATCAATTTTGTTTATCTTCTCAAAGAACCAGCTTTTAGTTTTATTGACCTTTGCTATTATTTTCTTTGTTTCTATTTCATTTATTTGTGCTCTGATTTCTTTCCTTCTGCTAACTTTGGGTTTTGTTTGTTCTTCTTTCTCTAGTTCCTTTAGGTGTAAGGTTAGATTGTTTATTTGAGATGTTTCTTTTTTCTTGAGGTAGGCTTGTATAGCTATAAACTTCCCTCTTAGAACTGCTTTTGCTGCATCCCATAGGTTTTGGATCGTCGTGTTTTCATTGTCATTTGTCTCTAGGTATTTTGTGATTTCCTCTTTGATTTCTTCAATGATATCTTGGTTATTTAGTAATGTATTGTTTAGTCTCCATGTGTTTGTGTTTTTCACATTTTTTTCCTTGTAATTCATTTCTAATCTCATAGCGTTGTGGTCAGAAAAGATACTTAATATGATTTCAATTGTCTTAAATTTACTGAGGTTTGATTTGTGACCCAAGATGTGATCTATCCTGGAGAGTGTTCTGTGTGCACTTGAGAAGAAATTGTAATCTGCTCTTTTTGTATGGAATGTCCTATAAATATCAATTAAATCTATATGGTCTATTGTGTCATTTAAAGCTTCTGTTTCCTTATTTATTTTCATTTTGGATGGTCTGTCCATTGGTGTAAGTGAGGTGTTAAAGTCTCCCACTATTATTGTGTTACTGTCGATTTCCTCTTTTATAGCTGTTAGCAATTGCCTTATGTATTGAGGTGCTCCTATGTTGGGTGTATATGTATTTATAATTGTTACATCTTCTTCTTGGATCGATCCCTTGATCATCATGTAGTGTCCTTCCTTGTCTCTTGTAACATTCTTTATTTTAAAGTCTATTTTATCTGCTATGAGTATTGATACTCCAGCTTTCTTTGGATTTCGATTTGCATGGAATATCTCTTTCTGTCCCCTCACTTTCAATCTGAATGTGTCCCTAGTTCTGAAGTGGGTCTCTTGTAGACAGCATAAATATGGGTCTTGTTTTTGTATCTATTCAGCAAGCTTTTGTCTTTTGGTTGGAGCATTTAATCCATTCATGTTTAAGGTAATTATCATTATGTATGTTCCTATGACCATTTTCTTAATTGTTTTGGGCTTGTTTCTGTAGGTCCTTTTCTTCTCTTGTGTTTCCCACTTAGAGAAGTTCCTTTAGCATTTGTTGTAGAGCTGGTTGGGTGGTGCTGAATTCTCTCAGCTTTTGCTTGTCTGTAAAGCTTTTGATTTCTCCATTGAATCTGAATGAGATCCTTTCTGGGTAGAGTAATCTTGGTTGTAGTTTCTTCCCTTTCATCTCTTTAAGTTTTTCATGCCACTCCCTTCTCCTTGTAGAGTTTCTGCTGAGAAATCAGCTCTTAACCTTCTGGGAGTTCCCTTGTATATTATTTGTTATTTTTCCCTTGCTGCTTTTAATAACTTTTCTTTGTCTTTAATTTTTGCCAAGTTGATTACTATGTGTCTTGGTGTGTTTCTCCTTGGATTTATCCTGTATGGGACTCACTGCACTTTCTGGACTTGGGTGGCTATTTCCTTTCCCATGTTAGGGAAGTTTTAGACTATAATCTCTTCAAATATTTTCTCAGGTCCTTTCTTTCTCTCTTCCCCTTCTGTGACCCCTATAATATGAATGTTGTTGCATTTAATGTTGTCCCAGAGGTCTCTTAGACTGTCTTCATTTCTTTTCATTCTTTTTTCTTTATTCTGTTCTGCAGCAGTGAATTCCACCATCTGTCTTCCAGGTCACTTATACGTTCTTCTGCCTCAGTTATTCTGCTATTGATTCCTTCTAGTGTAGTTTTCATTTCAATTATTGTATTGTTCATCTTGGTTTGTTTGTTCTTTAATTCTTCTAGGTCTTTGTTAAACATTTCTTGCATCTTCTCGATCTTTGCCTCCATTCTTTTTCCGAGGTCCTCGATCATCTTCACTATCATTATTCTGAATTCTTTTTCTGGAAGGTTGCCTACCTCCACTTCATTTAGTTATTTTTCTGGGGTTTTATCTTGTTCCTTCATCTGGTACATAACCCTCTGCCTTTTCATCTTGTCTCTCTTCCTGTTAATGTGGTTTTTGTTCCACAGGCTGCAGGATTGTAGTTCTTTTTGCTTCTGCTGTCTTCCCTCTCACACATTCATTTATTAAAGCATGGATTTAATAATTTTTTGAACACCTACTACCTGGAAGGCACTGAGGATAGAATAGTGAGTAAAAACAGATGTGGTCTCAACTACCTGAGAGAGTTCTCTTCATGACTATATAGAGATGTAAAAGGGATCTCTCCAATGACACTGCCTGAAATATCACCCTTGAGAGAGAACAATGGTTTGAGAATCAGATTTAAAGACAACGAGTCATTAAAGAAAAGGGGTTGTAAATAAAATAAATGGAGAGACAAAGTTTCATGATAGAATAAGCATTTAAAAATGACCATTGTTTTCTAAATTATTTTCTAAATCATTGTTTCTAATAATTTTCTAAATTATTTGGAACTAAGATCAGAGTTCCAAAAAGTCACCATTTTCCAACTTCATTAATAATCAAAGAAATGTAGATGAGAAGTTTACTTTTTAAAAAAATTACAAATTGATAATAACATGATAAATCATAGTTTCTAATAGTGGACTCAGCTCATGATTCCAATCCCATTTTTTCCCCTTGTTTTTTTAATGTCAGTAGCAAAATATTCAAATTCTCAGCCTCCTTACTATCTAGAAATTGCCATGTAACAGATGCTAGTGAACAGAAGTCTAATTTCTCTTTGTGCCTTATTTTTTCTTCTTTTTCCCTGAAATACAGATATGATGATTGGAGGGACATTAACCATTCTGTGTTCATGAGGCTGAAAAAAGTATATATACAAAGGATGGTGAAGCAGGAACATCAAAGAAGTTAAGTACCCTCTTGAGACTGTTGTTTCTCACATCAGTCCTCCATTGCCTACCCCTGGAAATTTTGTTTTGTGATAAATAAACCCCTCAACTATTTAAGCTGCTCTAAGTTTTTCTATTTGCAGCCAAATATAATCTTTGACTAGGGGTTCAAGAAACGGACTCTTTTAGGACAGATTAGTGGTTGCCAGAGGGGAGGGGGCTTGGGGGAGCAAAGTAGGTGAAGAAGATTAAGTACAAATTTCCAGTTATAAAAAAAGCAAGTCATGGGGTTGTAATGTATCGCATGGGTTATATAGTCAATAATATTGTATTAACTTTGTAAGGTAACAGATGGTAACTAGACTTATTGTGGTGACCATTTTGCAATGTACATAAATGCTGAATCAATATGTTGTACCCCTAAAACTAATATAATATTGTATGTCAATTACACCTCAATAAAAGAAAAAGAAAAAGAAAGAAATGGACCCTTTAAATCTCTACTGGTAGAAATAAAAATTGACACAAAGTTATCAGGCAGATAATATAGATAACTTCAAAAATGTTTATAGATGTCTTTATTCTAAATCTTGGCTCCCTAAATTCACCTGGTCCTTGGAAAGTTACCCATATATCTGAGTCTCAGTTTCTTTAACTGAATACAGATCATACAGATAATAATAAAATACAGATAATAATGGTAAAGTCCTCACATATTGTTTTTTAAAAATTAAATGGAATAACATTACACCCCTTATAAGAGTGCCCAGCTTATGCTAACTGCTTGATACATACTAGCTATTATTATATTTTATTCTTGAGAGTTTTGAAAAGTCTACTTCAATTCAACTTCACTCACTCATTAAAAAGACATTTTTGGGCCTTTCTGCTGCTGAAGAATCATTGTGCCATGCATTGTGATAACTCTGAAACAGATGTAAAGAAAACAAAGACATGTTAATTGAGTTGTAGAGTGCAGTGGGAAAGAGGGAAAAGTCAGGGGAATGGCAGCGGGGAGACATCCATGTAAGCAAATAATTCAAGCACTATGAGTACACATTTTTTAACATAATTTAAGAGACTAATGCATTAAAAACATTATTAGTTTATGTTTTTGGACACACAATGTTAGATGTAATTTTGTGACAACAACAACTGAGGGGTGGAGAGCTATAAAGGAACAGAGTTTTTATATGATATTGAAGTTAAGCTGGTATAAATTCAAATATGATGTTATAACTTCAGTATGTTACATGTAATCTCCATGTAAAGCACAAATAAAATAGCCATAGGATATACACAAAAGGAAATGAGAAAAGAATTTGAGTGTTTCACTCCAAAAACTTTTTAAACTAAACTCAAAAGAAGACAGTAGGGCTTCCCTGGTGGCGCAGTGGTTGAGAATCTGCCTGCCAATGCAGGAGACACGGGTTCGAGCCCTGGTCTGGGAAGATCCCACGTGCCGCGGAGCAACTGGGCCCGTGAGCCACAACTACTGAGCCTGTGCGTCTGGAGCCTGTGCTCCGCAAGAACAGAGGCCGCGATAGTGAGGGGCCCGCGCACCGCAATGAAGAGTGGCCCCCGCTTGCCGCAACTAGAGAAAGCCCTCACACAGAAACGAAGACCCAACACAGCCAAAAATAAATAAATTAATAAAAAAAAAAAAAAAAAAAAAAAGAAGACAGTAATGCAGGAGAAGAGAAATGAAAATCTATAAGACATATAGAAAACAAAGCAAAATGACAGAAGTAAGTCCCTCCTTATCAGTAATTACTTGAAACGTAAATGGATTAAATTCTCCAGTCAAAAGATAGAGATTGGCAGAATGGATTAAAAAATCATGATCCAAGTTTATACTGTCTCCAAGAAACTCACTTTAGATCTGAAGATGCAAATGTGTTGAAAGTAAATAAAAGTGAAAGGAGGGAGAAAGATATTCCATGCAAATATTAACAAAAAGAGGGCAGGGTCAGTACACTAATATCAGACAAAATAGACTTTAAATTTAAAAAAGTTGCAAGAGACAAAGGACATTATATATTAATAAAGTTTCAATACAGCAAGAAGACATAGCAATTATAAACATCTGTGCAACTAATAATAGACCATTAAAATATATAAAGCAAAGATGGACATGATTGAAAGGAGAGATTGTTCTACAATAGGCATGCAGCCCCAAAGGGAAAGGGGTGGGAGACTTAATCATCAGACCAGAACAGCCCCTGAGTTCTCCTTCCAAGGGGTGGAGGGACTTTTCCTTTTCTCCCTCCCTCGATGAGCTTCTTGGAATGAGGACTTCCCTGCTAAGTTGGGATCCTGTGCTTGCTTTGTAAACTCCCTGGGGATTGCTGCTGAGTCCTTTAGGAGGAAAGCCCAGTGATGCCACTGCCCACATATTTTGCTCAGTGGAGACAAGGACTTTGGTTTTCTCAGGGCCAGCCTAGGCTCAGCACAGAATCATAGACTTAGAATTTATCATGAAGTTCATTTACTTCCATGGGAAACAATATAAAGTTACAAAATTAAAAAAATTGCCAATTGAAGATTAAGAAGCAAAAATAGAACATCTGTTATCAGTATTGATAAGTTGATAATTGCATGTGGTTATATATGAGGATATCCCTATAAGGCAAATACACACTTATCTAGGGGAAAGTGTCTTCATGTATGTAACTTACCTCAACTTGTTCAGAAAAAATTGTGTTTGTTTATGCATAAAGAGAGAGGGCATACATGATAAAGCAAATGGGGTAAAATACTAACAATAGGTGAATCTAGGTAAAAGTTATATATGTTTTTGTGTTATTTTTATTTTTGCAATGTTCTGTAAATTTTCAATTATTTCTAAACAAAAAGTAAATGAAAGATGACATGACAATGTGAAACATGTCACAATCTGGGTTGGGACAAAGTCCAGTAGTAGGACAGGGGAAAAATCCATCAGCTTTGCCTGTGGGCGGGCGTGTCAGGGAAGGCTTCACGGAGAAGTTTCAGGAGAGACTTGAAGGATGCCGTCTTCACAGAGATGTGTGAGTCACTGGAGCATCTGACTGAGGTGGGAGCAGGACAGGTTGCAGGGAAGAACCGTAAGGTCCCATCCATCCTGAAAGTCTGTTACAGAATGTAACACTATATGTGCTCTGACCCAGCAGGTTTCCCCCTCCTCAGACGGTGAGTGTCACCAGTGTGACCAAGGGCACTGCTCCCTGCCCCTCCAGCCAGTCACACATTCCTTCTCAGTGCCAGGGTTCAATTCCCAGGGACCTTCAAGGGAAGGACTCCTGAGGGAGGGACCTGCAGCCTGAAGTGAGCAGGGCTCAGCAGGGCCCTCATGGTTTGCTCTCCCCATAAAGGCTCAGCACTTCACCCACCTCAGGACTCTCTGCAGAGGTGGTAGCTCTGAGTCTCCACTTGGCTGGGAACTCTCAGCTCCTGGCACCTGTGAGGAAGGAAGGAGGGAGCTCTCCGTGCTGTGAGGAAGGTGTTTCTGAGTCTGAGACAAGATCCGAGTGTGTGGGGAACCATGATGCCAGCTCAGGTCTGGCCTTGGTCTCAGAGATGGGAAGTTTCAGAGAAAGGAACCCATGGCCCCTTAAGGATTTGTAACATTGGATAGAGGTGGGGGCTATTCCAGGAGGTTCCAGAATGTTCATAAGCCCATCACTTTCCACTTCAAGTTTCCTTACTCAGAAAGTTCAAAGAGCAAAGATGGAAGGAAAAGATGGACAAGCCCATGACCTTGTGCCTCTCCTTTCCCCTTAGGAGCCAGGGGCCAGATTCTGTCTCCTGCTGTTCCTGTCTTTGGCCAGCAGTGGGCTGAATGCAGGTCCGTCCCTCAGGAGCCGCAGTTTCTTCAGCTCACCTGAGGTGTGCAGTGGAGCAGGAGTAGAGCTGGGCTGGATGCTGAGGTCCTGGGCCAGAGGGGAGTTATGAAGTTGCAGAGAAGCCACACTTTGCAGCCGACTTGAGATGTGGCCTGGGCACTGACTGCTGGCCTCTCTGGGGTCTGGTCTGAAGCTAAGGCATGTCTTGGGGCTGCACTCTGTACCTCTGTGTGGCTTAGGAGGCTCAGGGAGCCATGATAAAGACTATGCTACCTTCTAGCTACTCCTACTGCTATGGCCTTGGCCCGGGGATTCCCAGAAGGAGCTGGGTGGTCAGAGCTGTGTCCAGGGAATATCCTTCTTTAGTCCCCATCCTCACAATTCCATCCTCACAGTAGGTGTAATGATAGTTTTCACTTTTAATTAATTGAGCAGAAGAATGCAAGTGTTAAGCCTGTACTAGATTGTGGGTCTAAGCCTGTACTAGATTGTGAGCCCAGAGCTCTCAGCTCAACTGAGAACTGCATGTGTGGGTCTTTGGTTAGTGGGACCTCCTGGGCTGTTCAGGATCAGTGTGTGTGTTGCTCTGCAGAACACTGGTTACTATGACATCCAGGCCCAGGACCTGGGCATGTGGCATGTGCCCAAAAAGCGCCCCCTGCAGCACTGGAGGAACAGCTCCCTGCTGAGGTACCGCACCAACACTAGCTTCTTCCCGAATCTGGGACACAATCTGTTTGGACTCTACCAGGCATATAGGGCTGCCGGCTGTTCACACTTCTTTTGGTGAACAGAGAGCCAAGTGTCTGGGGTGAAGAGTAAGTCTGCTCTGGGTTCCGTGTCACTAGCAGGTGCTTGTGCTTGGCTGTTTCTTCCACCTGTGGGTCAGGTGAACTCATGTGCTACCTCTCTCAGGTATCTGAGCTGAGCACGGGATGAGGCCTGTGGAGGAGGAGAGAGGGGGTAGAGAGGGAGAAGGACAAGGGGCTTGAAGCTAGTTAGGAACCTAGCTATGGGGTGGGGGGAGTGGGAAGGAGTCACTATTATTTAGACTGATTTCTGCATATTGACACCTGAAGGCTCTAAATCCCCAAATTCCCAATGTGGCAGCTTCTCTACTGTCCTCACACAACCTGTATCTTGGGTCCCTGCAGAAATACCCAGTGAAGTATGGATCAGAGAGCTGTCAGACTGACAATGGCCCAGCTATTCCTCTGGTCTATGACTTTGGTGATGCTGAGAAAACTGCACCTTATTACTCACCAGTTGGTCAGCGTGAGTATCTGTTTCCAAAGCCCAGTCATCAATCCTTCCCTGCACTCTTGGAGAAAGTGTAAATAACAACAATTAACAATTGCTAGCATTTGTTGAACATGTACAATGTGCCAAACTCTTTTCTAGGAACTTGACATGGTTTTGTGTCATTTAATCATCATTAGAACACTATGAAGTTAGAATTACTATCCTCTCCAATTTATAGGATATAAACCCAGGCTTCTTAACCAATACCCTGTATGGCTCTTAAAATAGTAAAAACTAGGCTAATGTTCACAGGTGAGAACAACTTGCAAAGTGGCGAGAGAAATTTATTTTTGTTATGATGGATAGCTATGATTTTAAAGAAGGTATTTTTTCAGCATAATAAAGCCACAGAATTTAAGTCTTTGGTGGGAAAACAAGAGCCATTACTTTTTCTTTTTTTTTTGCGGTACGTGGGCCTCTCACTGTTGTGGCTTCTCCTGTTGCGAAGCACAGGCTCTGGACGCGCAGATTCAGCGGCCATGGTTCACGGGCCCAGCCGCTCCGCGGCATGTGGGGTCTTCCCGGACCGGGGCACGAACCCGTGTCCCCTGCATCGGCAGGCGGACTCTCAACCACTGCGCCACCAGGGAAACCTGAGCCATTACTTTTTACATTTATTATTTCAGTGAGAGCAGGTAATGGTAGGTAGGGCAAATAAAGTCATGGTAATTGGATGAGAAGTGTGCCAGCATAAACAGATGGCCACATCCGATCATTGCTTATTGCTGCTGGACTTCTGGAGGTCTTCTTGCTGATCTTTCAGTGCAGTCTAATTTCTCCTATGAGCCTTAGGCAGACAACTGACCTCTTGTGAGCCCATGCCTTGGTCCTCTTTCCCCAGATGGAGGGAGGTTCTCTTCTAGCCAAGTTCAGGGTCAGAATGTAGCAGCCACTGTCCACAGAGGTGCAGGGCTCTCTCTCCCCACAACTTGGAGTGTCG
>NW_006794304.1:369822-376815 GCF_000442215.2 Lipotes vexillifer | reverse complement strand
CTGCCTTGTTGGTGTAGGGAATTCCTGTGCTGGCGAAAGGGACGCTGTTTCCTTTGAATACTTGGCCCTTCTCTGCCTCTTCTTTTCCAGGGGAATTTGTTGCAGGATTTGTCCAGTTCAGGGTGTTTAATAGTGAGAGAGCAGCCCAATGCCTTGTGTGCTGGGATGAGAGTCACTGGCTGCAACACTGAGCACATGAGTTTACTTATTTATTTATTGGCTGTGTTGGGTCTTCATTGCTGCAGGCAGGGGCTTTCTCTAGTTGCGGTGAGCGGGGCCTACTCTTTGTAATGGTGTGGTGGCTTCTCTTTGTTTTGGAGCACAGGCTCTAGGTGCGCAGGCTTCAGTAGTTGAGGCACGTGGGCTCAGCAGTTGTGGCTCACGGGCTTTAGAGCGCACGCTCAGTAGTTGTGGTGCACGGGCTTAGTTGCTTCGTGGCATGTGAGATCTTCCCGGGCCAGGGCTCGAACCTGTGTCCCCTGCATTGACAGGCGGATTCTTAACCACTGCACCACCAGGGAAGTCCCAAGCATGTGATTTTTGAGAAGATATATGGCCTGGTGTGTTTGTGTGTGTGTATGTCTGTTTGTGCACACCCACCCTATGGAGTATGTTGATGTGTTTCTCCATGGCTTGCATTTTTACTTTTTTGCTGGTATTTTGTGGACATAATTTTTAAGTTGTTACTATTATTTTTTAATTGAGATGTAATCGATATATAACATTATATAAGTTTCAGGTGTATAACATAATGACTCTATATTTTTATATATTGTGAAATGATCACCATAATAAGTCTAGTCAGCACCCACCACCACACATAGTTACAAATTCTTTTTTCTTGTGATGAGAACTTTTAATATCTACTCTCTTAGTAACTTTTCAATGTACAATACAGTATTGTTAATGATAGTCACCAGTCTGTACTTTACATCCACAGGACTAATTTTATAACTGAAATTTTGTACCTTTTGACCACTGGACATAATTTCCTGTATTGCAGTGCAATTTATCTGTATTCTCATGTATGATTAGTACTTTTATGTTGTGTTTAAAAAGTATTTCCAGGGCTTCCCTTGTGGCGCGGTGGTTGAGAATTCGCCTGCTCTTGCAGGGGACACGGGTACGTGCCCTGGTCCGGGAAGATCCCACATGCCACAGAGCAGCTGGGCCCGTGAGCCATGGCCACTGAGCCTGCGCGTCCGGAGCCTGTGCTCCGCAACGGGAGAGGCCACAATAGTGAGAGGCCCACGTACCGCAAAAAAAAAAAAAAAGATGGGCATAGGACTTGAGTAGGCATTTTTCTAAAGAAGATATAGAACCAGCCAACAAGCACATGAAAAGATGTCCTACACCACTAATCACTAGGGAAATGCTAATCAAAACTATAATGAGATACCACTTTACACCCTTAGGATGGCCTTTATATAAAAAAACAAACAGAAAATAACAAGTGATGGAAAGGATGTGGAAAAATTGGAACCCTTATGTACTGTTGGTGAGGATGTTAAATGGTATGGCCCCTGTGGAACACAATATGGCAGTTCCTCAAAAAATTAAAAATAGAATTACCATATGATTCAGAAATTCCACTTTTGGGTATATACCCCAAAGAATTGAAAGCAGGGTCTTAAAGACATATGTATACCCTGTCCAGAGCAGCATTCTTCACAACAGCTAAAACATGGACACAACGAAGTGTCCACTGACAGATAAGTGAATAAGCAAAAGTGTGGTATATACATATAATGGAATATTACTCAGCCTTTAAAAGGAAGGAAATTCTGACATGCTGCAACATGGATGAACCTTGAGAACATTATGCTAAGTAATGTAAGCCAGTGACAAAAAGACAAATTCTGAACAATTCCACTTAGGTACTTAAAGGTATTTAAATCATAGAGACAGAAAGTAGAATGGTGGTTCCCATGGACAGGGGGAGCATGAGAATGGAGAGTTGTTGTTTAACAGGTATAGAGCTTTGGTGTTGCAAGATGAAAAGACTTCTGGTGATGGTTGCACAACAGTAAGAATGTAATTAATACCACTGCACTACACTCAAAATGGTTAAGATGGTAAATTTTATGTTACGTGTATTCCAACAGTTCCAGATTCCCATTTTCCAGTGTCCTTCCCACTGTCCAGGAAGGTGGAATTTTTTCAGAGCAGTGGTTCTCAAACTGTAGTATGCATCAGAATAATCTAGAAGGCTCCTTAGAACACCCCCTGGAGTTTCTGATTCAGGAGGTATAGAGGAAGACCCATGAATTTGCATTTCTATCAAGCTCCTAGGTGATTCTGATGTTGCTGGTCTGGGAACCACACTTTGAGAACCACTGTCCTAGAATTTCTTTTCCCTAGTTAGTGTCCTATATCAGATTGTTAGAGCTGCTGCAGCAAAACACCACAAACTGGGTGGCTTAAACAACAGATATTTATTGTTTCATAGTTCCGGAGGCTGAAAGTCTGAGATCAAGGTGTCGGAAGGGCTGGTTCCTCCTGAAGGCTGTGAGGGAGAATCTGTCCCATGCCTCTCCCCTAGCTTTTGGTTGTTTGCCGCCAATCTTTGACGTTCCTGGACTTGTAGATGCATCACCAGAATTCTGCCTTCAACGTCACGTGATGTGTCTGTCTCTGTGTCCAAATTTTCCTTTTTCATAAGGACACCAGTCATATTGGATTAGGGCTTACCCTAATGACATATCTTAATGTGGTTTTCTCCAAAGACCCTATGTCAAATTAAGGTCCTATGCTGAGGTACTGGGGATTGGTACATCAACATCTTTTTGGGGGATACAATTCAACCCATAACAGTTCCCTTATATATTTTGGTCTCCACATGGCTTATCATAGGCAATTCTATCCTTTCCTTTTCTGCAATACTGTCCTGGCCTCAGCTGCTTTTTAATTGTAGGATGCCTTTATGTGTTAGGCTTGCAACAGAGTTGAGCTTCTGGTTCCACTCTCTTGGCATTTTAGGGGAGGAATACTCCCTTCTTTGTATATTATTTCTGCTCCTTTAACACTAAGAACAAACCACAACCCATCACAGTGGGACCATGAGACAAAACTGTATGTACAGAAACCAATAACTGTCCCCTTTATTTAAATAAGAAGTTAGAAGACATAATGGAAGAAAAGATCCCATTTATCAACACAATAACAATAAAAAAAAAATATTGGGGGATAAATTTAACTAGTAATGTGTGAGATCTAGATGATGAAACTATAAACACCAAGATATTTTGAGGAGGAAAATGGTTCAGTCCTGGAATAAGTAGGGTGAAGGTGCCAACAAAGCATACTGACAGATGTTACAAGGAGCCAACCTGTCATGGTCTCCACAGTTAAAATAGCCAAGTCTTCTGAAACTATTTCCTTTGATAACCCACTCAAGTACACATAACAATGATAATGCCATGTGGGATTTTTAGGAATTCTTTATATGCTCTAGATACAGCCTTTTATTAATTATGTGTGTTACAAATTCTTTTCCCATTCTGTGCCTTACATTTTCACTTTATGGGTTTTTGATAAACAGAGGTTCTTAATTGTAATGAATTGCAATTTACTGTTCCTGTTCCTTTTGTGTCTTATTTAATAAATTTTTCCTTATTCCCAGGTCATGAAGATACCTGTGGGGTATCTTCACAGGTATCTTTACCTGTGTAATATTCTAAAAGCACTGTTGCTTTATGTTTCACATAAAAATCTACAGTTGAGCTGTAACTGATTTTTTTTCTTTATTGAGAGGTAGGAGTTGCTTAATTTTCTTTTCCATTTTGATTTCAAATTGTCCCAGCACCCCTATGATTGATTTACTGTTATTTTCCCCACGTCTCTGCACTTTTCCGATGGGTGGTTTGGTGCCCACTTGCTTTCTCCACTTATTTTCTCTCCACATCTTCATGTCCTTAGAGTGTCCTATCCATGGAAATCCAGGCTGGGAGTAAGGGAATTTCACAAAACTGGGTTCTCCTTTGGGCTGGCAGGAAGACCATTTAAAATGGGTAAGAAAAAGAGACTCCAGCAAAGGCCCAGAAATCATCTCCCCAGTTTTGGAGTCTGCAGTGTGCTGAAGGTTCCCTGCAGCTCAGAGACATCCACTCTGATGAAGGGTAGACCCTGCTGCCAAGAACATCTTAGCACAGCTCTGTTACCTCCACTCCATTGAACCACTAACTTGAAGGAATGATTGCTCCTAAGAAAGTGACTCGTGGACACTGACCCCTCTCCTGGCAATGAAGAAAACAACAGAAAAGAGATTCTGGTCATTGTCATTGAAAAAATATAACCAAGGTGCAGAAAGTGTCTTAGTGATCACTTTTATTTCCCTTTCTCTTTTCTAGGCATGAAACCCCAAAGGGAAAGGGATGGGAGACTTAATGACCAACCAAGAACAGCCCCTGAATTTTCCTTCCAAGGGGTGGAGCTTTCTCTTACTCTCTCCCTTCTTCCACCAGCTGCTTGGAATGCAGATTTTCCTGCTAAGTTGGGATCCTGTGGTTATCTTGCAGACTCGCTAGGGATTGCTGCTGTGTCCTTCAGGTGGAAAACCCGTGTTGCTTCTGCCCACATACTTTGCCCAATGGAGACAAGGATTTTGGTTTTCTCAGGCTAAGCAGAGAATCACAGTCATAAGGTTCATTTACTTCAATGGGAAAAATATAATGTTACAAAATTTAAAAATTTGCTAATTAAAGATTAAAAAGCAAAAATTTAACATTATTATTATTATTTACTATAAATATATAATATTTTAAATATTTAGAGCACATATTTGTAGAGCACATTTTATTAAATATAAAAGTCAAAAACATCAATAAAAAAGGAAAAATTTCAGGCTTTGACATTTCAGGAAGCTTTGAAGACTATAGTCTCCCAGATATTTAAAAACAAAACAAAACAAAACCTCAAGAGCAGCTTCTGTGAGAAAAGATATAAAATAATCTTTGGTCCAGAAATGGGTGGACTTCAGTGCTTTACTTGAAGGATTTACTTGGAGCTTTACATGCATCTCCAAAAGAACCCACACTAAGCCTGCAAAGCTCTTGTTTCTAAGGAACAATAAGTGAAGCAAATACAGTATGAGTCCTATGACAATACAGGCAGCGCATAAAAAAAACCAAACGTTAATGTCCCTTCGGGCAAGATATCAAGGTCTCCGCTTCATCTCAAACAGCTGATGCCAGGGGCAGAATCTGGTTTACCTTGAGGCAAGAGGCCACTGATACAAGACAAAGTGTTTTCTAAATGACTGCACGGTAAGAAAAAAAAAAAGAATCCAGGATTTTCAAGGTGGGGAAAAGTTAAAAGAGACTCCCTCCGCATTGACTAAATATCTGAGGTAAGAGCCATCAGAACTAATCGTTATCCCTTCTCCCAACGTCAAGGAGCTGTAGAAAAGGCCGCCTTGCTGCTCAACAGAGAAGGAAAGAGAAAAAAAAAATGAGAAGGTTAGTCTCAACATAGATTTACACCCCATTCACTGGATCAAAACAAATTATAAAACCATCATACTTATTTCCACAATATGCTCAAAAGTATGTACAGGCAACCAGAAACTATAAGTCTACATAGAAGGTTTGAAGAAAAATAAATGAATTGCTAGAAATGTAAGATATAGTTTTTAAAATTCATTAACATCTATTGTTAATATCATTTGACATGAAAGATATTTTAATAACAACAAAATAGAAAGGACATAATCACAGAGTAAATATAGTTCTTTACCTTGAATACATCTAATTGCATGGAAAATCCACATTTTTGTTCTTATATATTTTATGATGTATGCCAACCCCTGGAAACTGTCATGACCTGTCACAATCTTTAGAGGGCAATTTGTGAATCTCTGATTTAGTAAAAACTCCTCTCATGATCAAAACTTTTGACATCATTCATACCCCAGATCAATGAGTTCTCTGAGAAAATATATTTACCTCCCTTTCTCAGTGACAGAATCAACCACTTGTTCCTATGTATTTTCATAATTCTGAGGCAAGATTTTATTATGTAACTGATAACAATTGCATTCAAATATTTATTTGCCTCTTTTAGCAATTATTAAGAGAGATGGTGATTTCCCATGTTTGCTAAGCTAATATTTTCTATTTTGAGAACATCAAGGAAATGAATTACTCAAAGGGTTCGGATGAATTAAAGCAAGAAATGAGTTCTCAGATGTCTAGCGTTACAAAGTTTTAAAAAAACAACAACAAAAAATTGCAGGAATAGACTATAACCAGGCCTAAAACCGGTGTCTGCCACCAGGATGTTGTGGCTACAAAACAAGCTTTCAGTACTCCTGTACACTGTGATATCCTGTAAGATTGAAATGTTAGTGTACTTACTGGGGTAAAACCAGGATGGGTTTTTAAGCAAGGAATGGATATGGTGACATTTTTTAAGAGGAATGTAGTTTTATTCAATTTGAAATTTTAATGCAAAGTGTTCCTCAAGATACATATTAAGATACACATTCAGATTTCATATTTTTGAAAAACACTAAAATATTTTATTATACCCCAAAAACTGCGATTTTGGAACTTAAGAGCTCTGTATTTCAGAATGTCAGCATATGCCAAACCTGTACTGCAATCACAAACTCCCCACCAGGCCCAGGTTTTCAGGCTGCTTGAGGTCTTACCCAGCAGTTACACACTTTTCTGGTAGAAGTCACTGAATACACATTTTTCCTCATATTCTCAATAGTCCTTTGTTAGAAACAGTATTCAGCAGAGAATAAACCCATATGTTGATAATCAAAGAATGAACATCTGGAAGATTACTAAATCCAAATGTAATTTAAAATGTATCATTTTACTCCCCCCAAATTTTACTAGTCAAATTTTAGAAGTTTTATATATCATGTAGAAACAATATTGCTCAGCTCCCTCAGCTGCTAGGTTGGGTCTCTGTCACTAGTTACTATATTGCACATGAGATACCACATAGCAAATACATACTCTTTTTTTTTTTTTTTTTTTTTTT
>NW_006794304.1:369167-369632 GCF_000442215.2 Lipotes vexillifer | reverse complement strand
CCCGTGTCCCCTGCATTGGCAGGCGGACTCTCAACCACTGCGCCACCAGGGAAGCCCGCAAATACATACTCTTGACTGAGGTGGATGGAGACAAAGATTTTGGGAGTGGTATTTTTGTGTGTGTGTGTATATATATATATATATATATATATATATATATATATATATATATATATATATAGTGCCTGCATATGTGTCTGTGTGTATGTGTGTGTCCTGATTGAAGATGATTTACCAAGGAAATTTTTCCATACTGTTTGCCTGTTGAAGACCCAGAATCAGTTATTCCTTTTGCTCCTGCTTACAAAACAGATCACCTTTTCTCCCTGAGGTCCTGTCCTTTGTAATATAGAACCAAGGCAGCTGACATGCAGTGCTCACATTGTTTTCCAGAGGTCTTCCCTTAAAGCTCCAGTGCAGTAGGTACATCACCTACCTCCTGAGATACCACAGGCAACACATGTA
>NW_006794304.1:327586-369157 GCF_000442215.2 Lipotes vexillifer | reverse complement strand
TCCCTACAACAGAACACAGAACTCCATCCTTTTAACCTCCAAGATTAGTTTCTTCATCAGCTATAAGCATGCCACCAAGCCAGAGCTACATATTTGAGTTATTTTCTGAGGCTGGGAAAAGGGCAATGTTGACTTGTGCCCTGCCTGGTAAAGGCTTCAGCCTGAAAATAACATTTTCTGCTTACTTTCCTTGGCTAGAACAAGTCCCACGGCCCTTTTTAACTTCACAGATAAGAAGTGCAGTCTTCCATGTGCCTCTAAAAAGAAGTGAGTTGAATCAGAGTGAACAACACTAATGATTACCTGAAAGTTTTCCTGATGAAGGGACATTAGTGATCATTTCCTTATGGCTGTAAGAAACAGCAGAGATGCATGGGAGACAGGTCGGTCCTCTTTCTGTATCTCCTTCCCTCTCTCTCCTTCCTTTCCTCCACCCCTCCCTCCCCCTTTCCTTTTTTTCGTAATGACTTAGACACTTATAAACCATTACCCAACCCCAAAACTGGAATGTTATTAATAACCTATACCTACCCATGTGCTCCTCTACATTGCCATTGTCTGAATTTGTGTTTGTCATTCTGTTGTGTAGACTTACTTGGGCCAAGATTGTGGCCTGAGCTCCACTTCCTATCATAGGCACAACAAAATTAAAACAGAGTAACTACTGATGAGAAAGATTGGAATCTAGCAGAAAAGGTCTTCTACAACTAAAGATATAGAGAAGGAATCTCAAGGAGATAGGTAGGAGGGGTGGAGTCTTGATATATCAAGACTTATACCCTTGGGTGGACGACCCATAAATGGGAACATAATTACAGTTGCAGAAGCTTTTCCTGAGGAGTGAGTGCTCTAAGCCCCACATCAGGCTGTCCAGACTGGGGGCCCTGCACTGGGACGATGAGCCCCCAGAACGTTTGATTTTGAAGGTTGGCAGGGCTTACTTTTGGGAGAGCCAGAGGGCTGTGGGAAACAGAGACTCCACTCTTAAAGGGGGCACACAGGATCTCACACACTCCAGGACCCAGGGCAGAAGCAGTAATTTGAAAGGAGCTTATAGCTCATAGCCACCTGCTTATCTTGGGAAGCCTCCTGGAGAGGTAGGAGGTAACTGGAGCTCACCCTGGTGACATAGACATTGGTAGCAGCCATTTTTGGGAACTTGTCCTACTACCTGGGCACTGGTGCTGGCAAGCACCATTTTGTAATCCTCTGTCTAGCTTATTAGCATTGGAACTTGCCCCACCCACCAATACTGTGATGCCTCAGGCCACGCAACTAATTGGTGGGGACACAGTCTCACCCACCAGAAGGCAGGCTGCCTTAAGACTCCCTGAACTGACACCTTCCTTGTGACATGGCCTGTCCACCAGAGGGTCCAGCACCCAGCCCCCCACACCAGGGCATAGGCAGTAACCCTAGGACCCCCAGAGTCCTGCAGCCAGAAATTCCAGGATCTGGCTCTGCCTGCCAATGGGCTGGTAGGCCAAATGACCAGTAAGACAGAAATACAGCCCCACCCATTAAAAAAAAAAAAAAAAAAGGAACAACAAAAAAATGTTACAATGAAGGAGCAAGGTAAAAACCTACAAGACCAAATAAATGAAGATGAAATAGGCAGCCTACCTGAAAAAGAATTCAGAGTAATGATAGTAAAGATGATCCAAAATCTCAGAAACAGAATGGACAAAATAAAAGAAACATTTAACAAGGATCTAGAAGAAATAAAGAGCAAATAAACAGTGATGAACAGCACAATAACTGAAATTAAAAATACTCTAGAAGGAATCAATAGTAGAATAACTGAGGCAGAAGAAAGGATAAGTGACCTGGAAGATAAAATGATGGAAATAACTGCTGTGGAGCAGAATAAAGAAAAAAGAATGAAAGAATTGAGGTCTCAAAGACCTCTGGGACAACATTAAATGCACCAACATTCGAATTATAGGGGTCCAGGAGAAGAACAGAAAGAGGAATGGTCTGAGAAAATATTGGAAGAGATTAGAGTTGAAAACTTCCCTAAAATGGGAAAGGAAATAGTCAATCAAGTCCAGGAAACACAGAGAGTCCCATACAGTATAGACCCAAAGAGAAACACACCGAGACACATATTAATCAAACTTTCAAATATTAAATACAAAGGAAAAATATTAAAAGCAGCAAGGGAAAGCAACAAGTAACATACAAGGAAATCCCCATAAGGTTAACAACTGATCTTTCAGCAGAAACTCTGCAAGCCAGAAAGGAGGGGCAGGACATATTTAAAGTGATGAAAGGGAAAAACCTACAACCAAGATTACTCTACCCAGAAAATATCTCATTCAGATTTGATGGAGAAGTCAAAAGATTTACAGACAAGTGAAAGCTATGAGAATTCAGCACCAACAAATCACCTTTACAACAAATGCTGAAGGAACTTCCCTAAGTGGGAAACACAAGAGAAGAAAAAACCCACAAAAACAAACCCAAATCAATTGAGAAAATGGTAATAGGAACATACATATCTCTTATCACCTTGAATGTAAAACGATTAAATGCTCCAACCAAAAGACACAGACTGGCTGAATGGATACAAAAACAAGACTCTTATATATACTGTCTACAAGAGACCCACTTCTGACTTAGGGACACATAGAGACAGAAAGTGAGGGGATAGAAAAAGATATTCCATGCAAATGGAAATCACAAGAAAGCTGGAGCAGCAATACTCATATCAGATAAAATAGACTTTAAAATAAAGAATGTTACAAGAGATAAGGAAGGACACTACATAATGATCAAGAGATCAATCCAAGGAGAAAACATAACAATTATAAATATTTATGCACCCAACATAGGAGCACCTCAATACATAAGGCAAGTGCTAACAGCCATAAAAGGAGAAATCAACAGTAACACAATAATAGTGGGGAACTTTAACACCCTACTTACACCAATAGACAGATCATCCAGAGAGAAAATAAATAAGGAAACACAGGCTTTAAATGACACAACAGACCAGATAGACTTAATTGGTATTTTTAGGACATTCCACCCAAAAGCAGAAGAATACACTTTCTTCTCAAGTGCTCACAGAATGTTCTCCAGAATAGATCACATCTTGGGTCACAAATCAAGCCTTGGAAAATTTAAGAAAACTGAAATCATATCAAGCATCTTTTATGACCAAAAAGCTATGAAATTAGAAATCAATTACAGGAAAAAAACAGTAAAAAGCAAAAATATATGGAGGCTAAACAGTGCACTGCTAAATGACCAAGAGATCACTGAAGAAATCAAAGAAGAAATAAAAAAATACCTAGAGGGGCTCCCCTGGTGGCGCAGTGGTTGAGAGTCCGCCTGCCGATGCGGGGGGCGTGGGTTCGTGCCCCTGTCTGGGAGGATCCCACATGCTGCGGAGCGGCTGGGCCTGTGAGCCGTGGCCACTGGGCCTGCGCGTCTGGAGCCTGTGCTCTGCAGTGGGAGGGGCGGCAGCAGTGAGGGGCCGGCATACTGCAAAAAAAAAAAAACAAACAAAAAACCTAGAAACAAATGACAACAAAAACACGATGATCCAAAACCTATGGGACACAGCAAAAGCAGTTCTAAGAGGGAAGTTCATAGCAATTCAAGCTCACCTCAAGAAACAAGAAAAATCTCCAAAAAACAATCTAACTTTACACCTAAAGCAACTAGAAAATGAAGAACAAAGAAAACCCAAAGTCAGTAGAAGGAAAGAAATCATAAAGATCAGAGCAGAGATAAATGAAATAGAAACAAAGAAAACAATAGCAAAGATCAATAAAACTAAAAGTTCGTTCTTTGAGAAGATAAACAAAATTGATAAATCTTTAGCCAGACTCATCAAGAAAAAAAGGGAGAGGACTCAACTCAATAAAATTAGAAATGAAAAAGGAGAGATTACAATTGAGCCTGCAGAAATACAAAAGATCATAAGAGACTAAGCAACTTTATGCCAATAAATTGGACAACCTGGAAGAAATGGACAAATTCTTGGAAAAGTACAACTTTCCAATATTGAACCAGGAAGAATTAGAAAATATAAACAGACCAATCACAAGTAATGAAGTTGAAACTGTAATAAAATCCTTCCAACAAACAAACGTCCAGTTCCAGATGGTTTCACAGGTGAATTCTATCAAACATTTAGAGAAGAGTTAACACCTATCCTTCTCAAACTCTTCCAAAGAACTGTGGAGGGAGGAACACTCCTAAACTCATTCTATGAGGCTACCATCACCCTGATAGCAAAACCGACAAAACTATCACAAAAAAAGAAAATTATAGACCAATAGCCCTGATGAACACAGATGCAAAAATCCTCAACAAAATACTAGCAAAGAATCCAACAATGCATTAAAAGGATCATATGCTATGATCAAGTGAGATTTATCCCAGGGATGCTAGGGTTTTTCAGTATATGCAAAACAATCAATGTGTTACACCATATTAACAAATTGAAGAATAAAAACCATATGAGCATCTCAATAGATGCAGAAAAAGCTTTTGACAAAATTCAACACCCATTTATGATAAAAACTCTCCAGAAAGTGGGCATAGAGGGAACCGACCTCAACATAATAACAGCCATATATGACAAACCCAGAGCAAACATCATTCTCAATGGTGAAAAACTGAAAACATTTCCTCTAAGATCACAACAAGACAAGGATGTCCACTCTCACCACTATTATTCAACATAGTACTGGAAGTCCTAGCCACAGCAATCAGAGAATAAAAAGAAAAAAAGGAATACAAATTGGAAAAGAAGAAGTAAAACTGTCACCGTTTGCCAATGACATAATACTATACATAGAAAATCCTAAAGATGTTAGGATTCTAGAAACAAATGAAACCAGAAAACTACTGGAACTAGTCAATGAATTTGGTGAGGTTGCAGGATACAAAATTAATGCACAGAAATCTCTTGCATTCCTATACACTAACAATGAAAGATCAGAAAGAGAAATTAAGGAAACAATCCCATTTGCCATTCTCAACAAAAAGAATAAAATACCTAGGAATAAATCTACCTAAGGAGGCAAAAGCCCTGTACTCAGAAAACTATAAAGCACTGATGAAGGAAATCAAAGATAACATAAACAGATGGAGAGATATACCATGCTCCTGGATTGGAAGAATCAACATTGTGAAAATGACTATACTACTCAAAGCAATCTACAGATTCAATTCACTCTGTATCAAATTACCAATGGCATTTTTCCCAGAACTAGAACAAGAAATTTTACAATTTGTATGGAAACACAAAAGACCCCGAATAGCCAAAGCGATCTTAAGAAAGAAAAATGGAGCTGGAGGAATAAGGCTCCCTGACTTCAGACTATACTACAAAGCTACAGTAATCAAGACAGTATGGTACTGGCACAAAAACAGAAATATAGATCAATGGAACAGGATAGAAAGCCCAGAGATAAACCCACGCACTTATGGTCAACTAATCTATCACAAAGGAGGCAAGGATATACAATGGGGAAAAGACAGTATCTTCAATAAGTGGCGCTGGGAAAACTGGACAGCTACATGTAAAAGAATGAAATTAGAACACTCCCTAACACCATACACAGAAATAAACTCAAAATGGATTAAAGACCTAAAGGTAAGAATGGACACTATAAAACTCTTAGAGGAAAACAGAGGAAGAATACTCTATGACATAAATCACAGCAAGATCTTTTTTTAATTTATTAATTTATTTTATTTTTTGGCTGTGTTGGGTCTTGTTTCTGTGCGAGGGCTTTCTCTAGCTGTGGCAAGCGGGGGCCACTCTCCTTCATGGTGCGCGGACCTCTCACTGTCGTGGCCTCTCTTGTTGCAGAGCACAGGCTCCAGATGCGCAGGCTCAGTAGTTGTGGCTCACGGGCCTAGTTGCTTCATGGCTCGAACCCGTGTCCCCTGCATTAGCAGGCAGATTCTCAACCACTGCACCACCAGGGAAGTCCCCAGCAAGATCTTTTTTGACCTGCCTCCTAGAGTAATGGAAATAAAACCAAAAATAAACAAATGGGACCTAATGAAACTTAAAAGCTTTTGCACAGCAAAGGAATCCAAAAATAAGATGAAAAGGCAACACTCAGAATGGGAGAAAATATTTGCAAATGAAGCAACTGTCAAAGGATTAATCTCCAAAATATACAAGCAGCTCATGCAGCTGAATATCACACCCACACACACAAAAGCCCAGCCCAATCCAAAAATGGGCAGAGGACCTAAATAGACATTTCTCCAAAGAAGACAAACAGATGACCAACAAATACATGAAAAGATCCTCAACATCACTAATCATTAGAGAAATGCAAATCAAAACCACAATGAGGTATCACCTCACACCAGTCAGAATGGCCATCATCAAAAAGTCTACAAACAAGAAATGCTGGAGAGGGTGCGGAGAAGAGGGAACCCTCCTGCACTGTTGGTGGGAATGTAAATTGATATGGACACTATGGAGAACAGTATGGAAGTTCCTTAAAAAACTAAAAATAGAACTACCATATGACCCAGCAATCCCACTCCTGGGTATATACCCTGAGAAAACCATAATTCAAAAAGATACATGTACCATAAGGTTCACTGCAGCACTATTTACAATAGCCAGGACATGGAAGCAACATAAATGTCCATCAACAGATGAATGGATAAAGAAGATGTGGCACATATATACAATGGAATATTACTCAGCCATAAAAAGGAACAAAACAGAGTTATTTGTAATCAGGTGGATGGACCTAGAATCTGTCATACAGAGTGAAGTAAGTCAGAAAGAGAAAAACAAATAGCATATGCTAACGCATATAAGTGGAATTAAAAAAGTGATATTGATGAACATAGTGGCAGGGCAGGAATAAAGACACAAACGTAGAGAACAGATTTGAGGGCACGGAGGGGGAAGGGGTGGTTGGGATGAAGTGAGAGAGTAGCACTGACATATATACACTACCAAATATAAAATGGATGGCTAGTGGAAAGATTCTACATAGCACAAGGAGATCAACTCGATGCTTTGTGATGACCTAGAGGGGTGGGATAGGGAGGGTGGGAGGGAGGTTCAAGAGGGAGGGCATATGGGGATATATATAAACATATAGCTGATCACTTTGTTGTACAGCAGAAGCTAACACAACATTGTAAAGCAATTATACTCCAATAAAGATGTTAAAAAAAAAAGAACAACAGCAACAAAAATAACAAAGAGCCTAGAAAAGAGAATAAAAAGGAATAGCCAATGGGCTGCAAACGTGCCTGAGAAATCTTTCGGGAGTGATGAAAACGTTCTAAAACTAGTCTGTGGTAATGAAACTGCAAAACTCCATAAGTTTACTAAAAGTCATTAAATTGTGCACATAAAATGGGTGAATGTAAATTATACCTCAATAAAGTTGGGATGGTATTTTTTTTTAAACAAAACAAAACAAAACAAAAGAACAAAAAGAACAGGGCAGGAGGAACCAATGCATTTAGAAAAGATAAAGGGGCTAGTTGTGAAAGATAAAATGTTATTTTTCAGACTTGAGGAAGTGGATAGGAATAAAATTTCTGGGGTCCAAGACACAAAAGTTATCCTTTGATATAGGCTGGGAAGAATTACTAGAATTAAAACACAAGGCAACAAAAGTCTCTGCCAAGGACTTATAAATCTGAAATGATGCTTTAAAAACCTCTGTTGGAATGAGGCTGATGTACTTTTTGACATTTAATGGTGTGTCTAACTCTTGTGCTTGTGGTGGGTTGCCTTGGCTGGGATGGAGGACAGAAAAGCAGTATCAGATAAGAGAGTGGAGCAAGGGGAGGTCAAGGCATGTGATCCCCAAGTCTCTTTCCTCACAAGAAGAAAGCACACAGATGTGCTGAGGAACACCAGCAGAGGCAGTTAGAACAGAGTCTGCCAGAAAGACTGAGAGAACTTCACATGAAAGTTATATAGGGAGGTTGGATGGGGGGAGAAAAAGGGGAACTCTTGGGGGATGGGAAATCCGACCTAGGCTCTTCATTTTTTGTGGTCTAATATGTGGGTATGTGGACATGTGTAACCTGTGTAATAGATGTAACTGCACATGCAGTCAGAAAACCTGTCAGCACTGATATGGATTATACATGATAGACAAACAACAATGTGGAGAAAAGAAAATCCTCCAGAATAGTTTGCCATGTCTAGAAAATTTCACTTATGGTTTATTGTGAATGTTCATATCATTAAAAAAAGCAAGATAATTTGGTTTTAAGTTCCTAACTGCAGTATGAAACTTTGATCACATGCGCTTGTTTTCAGAGGTGTTAGTGTACCACAACTTAAAAAATTAAAGGGAACATTGGCTTGCACAAATTACCTTATCATTCAAACCTCAATTTTGATCTTCTAAATTTATAATTCACAAAGTAGGTGCAAGGGCACCTAGAGTCATTATGTTTTCTTTTCCATTTTTGCAAAACACTCTGATATATTAATATGTCAAATGTAACAATTTAAGTATAAAATTTGATGCTAAATCAGATTCTGATTTATACTATACAGTTGACCCTTGAAAAATGAACAATGTGGAGGTTAGGGGTGCTGATCCTGCCCCTACCAAAGTCTAAAATTTGAGTATAACTTTATAGTTGGCCCTTCATACAGGCGGGTCTGCATCCATGGATTCAACCAGCCACAGGTCATGTAGTACTGCAGAACCTGTTGAGTGACCAAAAAAAAAAAATGTTTACTCTCCCTCAAGTAAGAGAAAATTCTCCTGCCTGATGACCTTCAAACTGAGACATTGGCTCTGCAGATTTTGGATTTTCCAGCCTCCATAAATTCATGAGCCAGTTCTCTATAATAAGTCTCTTTATCTCCATCTCCATTTCCATCTCTATCTCTCTATCTATGTCTATATATCTCCTATTGGTTCTGTTTCTCTGGAAAGCCTCACTAATACATTGATCTTATGTTATGTAGTTGAAAACCTGGGAACTTGGAGAACTGATATTTTAAATCATCGCACATGTAATATAGTTATTGTAAAAAGTTCTGGACAGGAAGTATATGTGGAATATAAAGTAAAAGTCACTCACTCACCTCTACTCAAAATTCTATTTCTTTATCTAAAGGTTGCCATCATGACTTTTTTTTTTGGCTGTGCTAGGTCTTTGTTGCTGCACGCAGGCTTTCTTTAGTTGTAGCGAGCGGGGGTTACTCTTTGTTGCTGTGCACGGGCTTCTCATTGCGGTGCCTTCTCTTGTTGTGGAGCATGGGCTCTCTACGTGCGTGGGCTTCAGTAGTTGTGGCACCCGGGCTCAGTAGTTGTGGCTCATGGGCTTAGTTGCTCTGTGGCATGTGGGATCTTCCCAGACCAAGGCTCGAACCCGTGTCCCCTGCATTGGCAGGCAGATTCCCAACCACTGTGCCACCAGGGAATTCCCTGTCATGAATATTTTTCTCCAGGCATGTTTCTTTGCATTTACAATCATTCATAGAACATAAATACACACACATTAGTTTGTCCACCTAAACAGAACTATATTATGCAGATGGTTTTGTGAATGTCTTAAGGTTCTTTTCATGTGAGTATGTAGACATTTATTTTACTCTTTTAAAAGCCTTCTTAATATACTGTAGTATAGAATGAATACACCATATTTTTTAAACTGTTCCCCACTGATTAACTTTAGGTTATTTCCAATTTTTTACTTAACAATTCTATAAGGAAGAATCTTGCTTATCTTTGGGCATTTGTGAAAGTATTAGTGAGAGTATTTCTGTGGGTAAATTCAAAGAGGGGTATTGCTAGGTGAAAGGGCATATGTATGTAACATGTTAATGATTACTATTAAATTGCCTTCTAGTAAATTATCAAAATTGAAGGTGGTCTTAGGGACCCCAAATTTAAAATTAGTCTCAGAAGTGGGTGAATTGTTTCAGACATTACATGAAATTTCTAAAAATCTTATATGTTCTGGTATAATGTTATAAGTCATAATTCTAGTTATTACTTTAAAATGTATATCTCAGAAATAACTAAATTTCCTGGTCAATTGCATTATTATGAACTTTCATCAAATCCTTAACCATGGTCATTTTTAAGTCTTTTGTCATTTACAGACAGTTCTGGGTGTACTCTGACGCTTTTGCAAAAATGTTCCTATAAAAGGGTTTCATCTTCATGGAATCCATGGAAAATACTCTGACAAGTACAGGTTTCTGGTAACTGACTATACTCCTGAACTGAATGAATAAGCATTTTCAGAACTCTAATGGAAAAGTGATGAATTCATAAAAGTGCTGACAAAAGATCAAGATGAAAAAAAAATTAATTACATGGGACTGAGTGGACTGATGAGGATGATTATAATTTTTGTGACTTTCTGTTTGAATAAAAATAGAAAATCCCACAAGGACTCAGAGACAAAAAATATACGAATCAATTTTCACTGCAAAGTAAAGGAGCTGTTACAGTGGAGGATTCCTGGACTGAATGTCAATATTATGACATAGTATGAGTGTGTTTCATGTTTGGTAATTGCAATCATTGTTGCTTTTGTTGCGGTCATCCAAAAAAAAAAAAAAAAGAAGTGGGTGGATTTGGGGACTCATCAGTGTTGTAGCTGGGATATACTAGAATGACCTTGACTCCTTGAAACATGGTGAAAGTGTGATTTGAGCAAAAGAATGATGAGTGAGTGGGAGTTGATGAAACATTAATTCTTGGATGGTCACTGACCTTTAAATGTCCAAGACTTCCAAAGACCTGGGGAATATGCATGGGAAATGGGAATACAGGAGTTTCTGAGTTTATGTGGACTTTGTAGCATCTTGGGTCTTCATACTAAAGTGGCTGGATTACACAGAAGGGCGCTTTGTACAAGGATCCTGCAGGGCAAGATATAAACTCCATGAAGGCAGGGACCATGGTGACTTAGTTTACCAGTGTATCTCAGAGGGAAGGGAAATGCTTTCTCTAGGGAACTCATTCATTCCTTCAGCACTCAACAATCTATAACCAACTGGTTATCCAGGCACTGGGCCAGGCTCTGGAAACACTAAACTAAGGAGAGAAAAGACTTCATGTACAAGAGCTCAAGGTCAGGCAGGGCAGTGTGTAGACCAAGTAGCAGTTATCATGGGGTAGAGTATGGTAAGGGCCACAGGACACAAAGTGGTACCATCTGCTTCCAGTTCAGTTTCCAGGGGATGGTAGGTCATCCATGTGACGGGTGGGAAGAGGATGGAGCTGGTGCTGGGGTCAGGAGCGGTGAACCAGATTCCTAATTCATGTTGTCCATTAGTTGCTTTGAACAGATGGACCTTGTCCTCCATCTTTAACGGGAGGACATTTACTCTTCCTTATTTCATCATGCCTTGAGCACCACTTCTTAAGGTCAAGGGCATGGCCAGATCAACTCTGAGGAAATTTCCCAGGACTGAGGGCTGCCCCTTGGGAGGAGAAAAACGAGAGAAGAGCTGATAACCATTAGATTAGCTGGAAAAATCTGTGTCGGTCTCCATTTAAGAAAACAAACAAAACCTTACCGTTGTCCAGAGGTTTTTACACGCATCCTCTCAGGTACAGTTTTTAATTTGATTCTGAAACTACCTTGTGAGGGGTGGGAGCCAAGTATTGTTGAGCCCACAGGCTCAGAAAGTAATTTGGTCAGGATCACACAGGTTGTGTGTTGCTGAACTGGAACTCATGTCTACATCTTTGACTCCAAATCCAGTGCTCCATCCAGAATATCACTGCTGCCTCTTTTGGCAAGTAAGCCTTTCAGTCTGCCTCCCCTTAGCTCAGCTTCAGACAGGGTGACTGGAAATGGATCAAAAGATTGAAAAGGAGAAGAAAAGACTGACCTGAAGTGAACTGAAAGTATTTTCTGCTAAGGGGAAAGCAGAAGAAAGAGAAAGGCATAGAACTCTGGGGTGTGGCCTCAAAGCAATTGCATTCTGGGGAAGGTGGGATGCCTCCACCTTTCCCTGGTGGGGTGAGGAGGATCAGATGCTACCTGGCCTTTCTGGAGTGTGGAATCAAAATGCATGCTGGGGGAAAGCAAACATGGGTCTACATCCTGTCTGGGTGAGAGGAGCTGAGAGAAGGAATAAAGAACTATTATGGGAAAGTAGAAAAAGAAGAAGGGAGGGAATTTAGAAGTACAGATAGGAAACTAGGGCAAAAGCACATTTTTAAGAAAAAAACTTAATTTGCATATGCTTGAACTTTGGTATCAACTTGCAGAGATTCCCCAGGCCTGTTAGATTTTTCTAGTGCCCCTTACTTGTCTTCTTCAACATTTCACCCACTTATCTAGGGTTCCACTTCTCAGTCCACATCCTTCCCAAACCCTCTCCCCTCCACCTTCACAATGTCTGTTGGGATGGGACAGGCTCTGATGATGGCTGTTTGGCCCCCACGTAGGTTTCTCCATATTGCCAGTAGGATGCAGAGAAATGGAAAATTTCTTGGGCATCTGTCCTTTAAACAAAGCAGCTGGGCTGGGGCAGAGCTTGGGACAAGATTTTGAAGCTGTTTGTGAGTCACTGTGAACTCTGAACACCCGCCCACTTGAGGCAGACTTTGCAAGTTTAGCTTGCAGAACTATCAGACCAGATCCAGGGACTGGGGCTTCCTCAACGGCCTTGTTAGCGTTCAGCTAATGAGAACAGCCTCAAGTTGAGGAAACTGTGGCTGGAGCAAGGCTGTTCTGCTCTCTGTCAGCCTCCTGCTGATGGGTGGCTGCTGAGCCTGTGCAGGGCAGAGCATCTGGTGGGAGAGGACTCGGCCTGACCCCTCTGTCTTGTGGGGATGTTGGGGCAAGCGCTTACCCTCACACTCTTGCTGCTCATCAAGGGGCATCGAGGCCAAGGTAAGGAGGCTCAGCCTGGCAGTGGTGGGGCTGGCATGGACTAGGGGCCATGGTCTTCAGGGAGATCAGCGTCCAGAGCCTCTGGGTTGTGCTGCTTACATTGGTGACCTGGAACTGTGACTCTGAACAGTTCCCCGCAGCTCTGGACAGGCTGGGTCAGAGAGCAAAGGCTGGCAGTGGGTTGGGAAGTCCTTGAGAAGCGCCCCTGGCCAAGCAATCCAGGCCACCTCAGGCAAGGTAAGTCTTTTCCACTGGCTTCAGTTTTCCTTTCTGTCTAGTGGGGAGAAAGTATCCTCCCTGCTGGCTGTAAGAAGGACAAAGGAAATATCCTCTAATTTGGTGTGATTACCAGCAGAGAGGAGAAGTGGCCATGAGCTTGGGTTTCTCCAAGGAAGTAGGGGTACTGGAGCTCAGAGACTGACAGATTATTCTCTGAGGCAGGAGAACTGAGCCCTGGCAAGGGAGAGGGGAGAGGGGAAGGGTGAGGCCAAGGCCAGAACAGAAGCTTTAGCAGCATGGCCTGGTCCCTCATCCCTCAGCTCTCCCAGCATCCCTCAGCCCTCCCAGCAGCCCAGAGAATTATTAAGGAAATGTTGTCTGGGGGCAGGGTGAGGGGAAGGGGAGAGAAGGAGACAGTATAAGGAAGCTCCATAGCAAACTAATAACTGTCAGCTGGGCCCCGAGCCAACCAATGTTTGTGTGTGTGGGAAGCAGGCTCCCCCTCTTTTTCCAACCCTAAGTCTAGGTTGCTCTGAGACTCAGAGCCTGCATTTTAGATCAATGACTCTTTGAGGGGCATCATGAGTGGGGGGTGCAGTGAGAGGAGGGCACACTTTTGTGCAAAGGGAAGAAACAGAGGCACAAGGAAGTTTTTGTGCAGGGTCTGTTAGAAGCCATCCCTGGGTACTCAGTTCAATCACTGAGCCCCTGAGCACTCTGGTATCCTTCAAGAAGACCCATTCTAGGCTCCGGCTTTTGTAACGAGTACAGGCGGAGTAGGGCAGGGTGTAATAAGGAACAGGGAGCAGAGAGAGAAGTCTGGAGACTGGGGCTCATGCGTGTGGTCTGGGGGGACCCAAAGACACAGGATCTTAGGTAAGAGAGCTAGGTTGGAACCTGGGCTAAGCAGCCTTGAAAGCTGAGGTAGGACCCACATGATGTGATGCCTGGCTCTGGGGGTGGGAGGGACAGAAGGTTGAGGCTGACTCAGATCATGAGCCCAAGTGGCAGGAGGACGATGCTCCCTCCATCCCCATTCCCAGGGCTGTGGTTCTCTCTTTGGGTGTGGCTATGACAAGACCCATTTGTGGGAGGTAGGGGGGAGACTGGCGAGTGATTCTTTGAGCACAGGGAGGGATGGACTTTGGTCTTAGGGAACTTCTCTCTTCTTGCTATGCCCTGTGTCTGTGGGGCCGGCCTGATGTAAGCTGACTGAAACTGCTGTTTATTTAGTTCAATTTTTAAACTTCTTAATTGAAAATAATTTTGAAGTTTCAGGGAAGTTGCAAGAATAGCACAAAGAATTTTTGTATTTCCTTCATCTAGATTCACCAGTTGTTAACATTTTATCACATTTGCCTTATTTCTCTTTCTCTCCAAATATAGGTATGTGTGTATAGCTGTATAATAATTATTATTTTTGTGGAATATTCAAGAGTAAGTTGCAGACATCATGCCCCTTTACTCTTAACTATTTTAGCACACATCTTCTAAGGACAAGGATGTTCCCATATCATATCATATATCAGCACAGTTATCAAATTTAGTAAATTTAACATAGATACAATCAAACATACAGTCCATATTTAGATATTACCAACTGTCCCCCAAATGTGCTATACGACATCTTTTTTCCCCAACCAGAATTCAATCGGGATCATGTATTGCATTCAGTAGTTATATCTTTTTCGTCATCTTCAATCTACAATTATTCCTTTCTTTGTCTTTTATGACTTTGACATTTGTCGAATACAAGTCAGTTGTTTTCTAGAGGGTTCCACAATCTGAGTTTGTCTAATGTTTTGTCATAAGACTTAGGTCATGCACTTTTGGCAGGAATACCATGAAAGTGATGGCATGTCTTTTTCAGTGCATCCCATCAGGTGGTACAATGACAGTGAAACATTTTTTCTAAGTCTTGGTTTACTGAAGAATGTAATATGCATCACATATGTGTAAGAGGCTCATAGCACTCTTGAGCATTGCAAAAGTCTTCCAAAGGCTTCTCATTTCACGTAGAGTAAAAGCCATACATTTTACAATGGCCCATGTGATCTGGCCTCCCTGACCACTGCCCCTTCCTCTCTGGTCTTCTCACTGCATTTCAGCCATGCTGGCCTGCTTGTCCTCACGCATGTTCCACTTGGGGGCTTTGCACTGTTTTCTCCACTTAGAATGCTGTGTTCCCCTCATTTGTCATGAGGCTTGCTTCCTCATTCTGCTCAAATACCACTTCTGCAGTGATATCTTTCCCACTAAAAATGTCAACCCCTTCATCCTGTAACTTCTTATCTCCCTCTTTGTTTATTTTCCTCTGTAATGCTCGTCTCCATTTTACATACTATATATATATATTTACATACTATATTTACTTATTTGTCTTATTTTCTATCTCCTAGGCTCTTCTTTACCTCATTAGAATGTAAGATCCTTGAGGCCAGGGCTTTTGTTTGTTTTGTTCACTGCTGTATCTTCAGCATCTAGAACAGTATCTGGCACAAGTAGACCCTCAATATGTATTTATTGAATGAATGAGTACTTTAAATAATCCATGGAATAAAGTGAGTTTATCTGCCTACCAGAAAGCTTCATTGGGAAAACTGTTTTAGATTTTAAAGCATGTAAATACTAACTACCTCTGTGGCCTTGAGGAAGTTAACTAACTTCTTGTTTCTCAATTTTTCATTCATAACATGAAGTTAACAGCGGTGCCTGCTTCCTGGGGGATGTGTGAGGATCAGATGAGATATAGTGTATAAAGTGTTCAGAGAAATGCTAAGTTATAACAAGTCCTCCAAAATGAATGCTCATGTTATTCAGCTCTTTGGAGGCAGGGCATATATTTCACTTAGTTTTGTAGTCAGAGTAAAGAGGAGAGACTATTCAGTAATCTTTTGTTGACTTTAATTAATTGAATAGAAAGTGAGTTAGAGAATCTTCAGATAAGATGATAAAGTTTTAATGTGTGGCCCTTTTCTGAGGGTTTCTCATTATCATAACCAGGATCTTAGGGAGACTTCAACATTTTTAACTTAAAGAAACATGTATTCAAGACATTTAATCACATGATTACATCGTAATGTAAAGTAGTCTGTTTTCACAATAGCATCTCCCTCTCTATTCCCATTCCTTCCCTGGATATGTTCTGAGTAGCTGTGCACCAGGTGCTGGACAAGATATTTAGGATTCAGTAGTGATTAAGTACATGGCCCCTTTGTTTATGGAGCCTACACCATTTTTATCCATCAGTACATAATTACAGCTGTGATTAGTGCCCAACGAAGTGCCCAACACAGTAAGTGCTCAAAACATGTTAGTTGAGTGAATAAATGAATTGTTTTCAGGTATCTTAGAGGAAGATTGGGATAATTTTGGGGTCAGATGGTTTGGGGACCAGGGACCTTCAAATCACTGCCCATAAGAGTGGACTTGGGCCCTAACGTTCATTTTGGACACTAAATTCAGATTTTGGCTATGTATTCTGAAGAAACTACAAAGGACACACCAGAGGCTGTAAATGCCCAGGGGCCACAAGGTCTGGGGTGAGATGCGCTGGACAGAAAAAAGGGGCAGAGGCAGCATCTCACAGATTAGCTCTGAAGACTGCAGGCTCTTCCCATACGTTGTGTTGAAACTTTCACTTCTCAGGAAGGAGTCACTGATCACAACTGCTCTGGCTGGGATCCAGACAAGTTCTAAAAAGGCTGGATTTATTTTTGTCCATCTTTTCCTTATTGTACTCCCCCTCAGACAAAGTGTGAATAGTCAAGTATCTGTCCACAGGAGAGAGATCAGGACTCAGAGAACTCAGGGCTGCAGCACCACTGGAGGGAACCAGTTCTATAGAAATCTCTCCAGAGATAGCTGGGCTATTGTCTTCATGATATGTGTGCAGAAAAGTGTGCAAAGTTATAAACGTACATCTCAGTGAGTTATTGTTAAGTGAAAACACCTGTGTGTTTACCACATGTTCCCTCCTTTCCTTACCTCCACCCTCTTCCACAAATACAACCACTCTTCTGACTTCTAACATCATTGGTTAGTTTTGCCTGTATATAAATGGAATCATAAAGTATACACTCTTGTATGTGGCTTCTTTTGCTCAACATCTGATGAGATTTATCTCTGCTATCACTTGCAGCTGGTCGTTTTCATGGCTGTATTTCATTGTATGACTATATAATAGTTTATTAATCTATTCTACCATTGGTGAACGTTTGGGTTGTTTCAAGGTTTTTTTTTCCCTATGATAATCACGCTGCTAAGAGCATTTAGGCCGAGCTGCTCAGCATGCGGGATCTTGGTTCCCTGACCAGGGATGGAGCTCATACCCCCTGCAGTGGAAGCTCAGAATTTAAACCACTGGACCACCAGGGACGTCCTCTATGAGCCCTTTAGTGCATGCATGTCTGTTGGGTGTATCTCTGGGGGTAGAATCACTGGGTATGTAAATATACCTCTAGCAGTTGCTGCCAAACTGTTTTCCAAAGTGGTTGAACCAAGCAGTGTGTGAGAGTTCCAAGTTTCGGGGCCACCAGCTTTGTGTTCTGAGGATCTGCAAATGGGAAATGAAAGTGCAGGCGTGTGGAGCCTGAAAGGTGAAAGTCAAAGCCAAGAGAACCATGTCTGTTCTGGCTTCCCTGGTATACTGCACGAAATTCCTACATGAGAGTCATTTCTGGGAACTGAATTTAATTAATTAATCAACTGAACACTTCATTAAACCCTTACTATGTTCCAAGAACTATGCAAGATTTTGTGGAGGAAACAAAGATGAAACACACATTGGTTCCATCCTTAAGAATCTTTCAGATAGTTAGAGGAAAATAGGCCTGTACAATATCAACTCTAAGGGAAGACAGCAAATGCTAAATGCTAAGTGTCTCTGACAGGCAAGATACATTTAGAGCACAAAGGGTGCAAAGAAGATGGAGAGTCCTTCTAGGTAAGGACACTGGGGAAGTGGCCTTGAAGGATAAATAAGAGTTCAGGAGATAGCGGTAAGGTAGAAGGACAAGCTAAGCAGAGGGAACAGCCTAAACAGAAGTAGGGAAAACAGGTTTGAACAAGGAGACATGAGAAGCAAATGCACTTGTCATCTTGGAGAAAGACAGTATTACAAATGGGATGATTCAGTTAACTGATACAAAGAGTGGGACATAGGCTAGGTAAGGGGTTGCATTGTCTGAGACATGGAGTCAGTATAGTCAGGAGGAAGCCCCCCAGGGTGGGGCTAGGTGAAGAAGAAGAGAGGTGATGAATTGGGTTGTGGACCTGGAGGGGATTTTATCTACTTTATAATTTTGCCTTGACTAGGGTTGGCCCTGCCCCAGCACTTTTGGGATCTCACTGAGCTTTATCCACCCAGACCCCATCAGGAACCCCTTCTGTTGCCTTCACTCCAAGCCTGGTGGCATAACCCTGAGCTGAGAAAACCTCAACATCCTTTGTTGGCTAGGGGAAGTTACACTTTTCTGAAAGTTTTCTTTTCTCTCCCCTGTCCCCTCTCCCAGGCTCTCAGGCCTCAACCTTCTTCCCATTTTACCCTTCCTCCGACCAGCAGGTCAAGGTCAGAGGAAGCTGAGCTGACAGTGGACACTGTGGGACTTTGGAGGCTGCAGCTCCTGCACCCAGCTCTGGGGCTGAGCGGGACTCACTGCTGGGTCAGATCGTCTCCTTGACCGTCCTCTTTGCTGGCTTCCCTCTTCTTGCTGAGGAGGTGGTGGAGTTAATCACTTGACCTCTGCCCTCCCTCTGCAGAGTTGTTTCACCCCATTCTTTCCTAACCACCGGAAGAGAGGCCCCAAAGCTGCTGAGTGGTAACAACAGAGGTAGCAGCAGCCCTGGGGCCTGCTCTGACCACCGGAATCTGCTGTGGCCTCTCCGCTCTGAACAATCCGCCACTTGTCGGGGCCTCCTCCACCTCTCACTAAGCATGTGAGAATTTGTGTTGAAGTTATCTTTTCATACTGCCATTTCTTGTCTCTCCATTTGGCATGTGTGCTCCTCTGGGGCAGGGACAGAGGTCTTTCTGCCTCAGTCACAATACCCAGTACATAGTACCTTGCCCACTCATCTTTCTGCTGTATCCTCCCACTCCAACCTCACCCCATCGCCAGCCCTGTCTAGCCCTGCCTCACCCTGAATATCTTCCTTTTCCCCCACACTGGGCTGTTGAGGGCTGCAGAAGAAAATTCAACAACCAAGAGCAACTACAGATTGAGAGCCTTCAATTTCAGCTGGATCCTCATTGTCCTGGGAATCCTTGTTTCTGATCCACAGCTTTCCCCTTTCTCCAAAGGGGTGATTCAAAACCTTCACCATCTCTTCAGGATCCTGTTCCATCATCATAGCTTTTATCAGCCTACACTCTCCTTCTCCAAGTAAATGGAGGCCCCAGTTAGGGATTCTGCCGACCTCACCAACAATCCCTCAACATCAACTGACCTCATCTGTGCCCATAAATGACCACATTCACCTCTGCTCTGCGTTAGGGAGCTCTCCTCCTTTCCTTGGTCTGTCCTTCCCCGTGTGCTCTGGACATCATGGCTTCATCTGGTAGGTCATCCAGGACCTGCCCAGTCCATGATATCTCTGATCTTTCTTCAACTGCTCCTTTTCTGTTGGCTTTCCACTCTTAGTTCATTATCCTCCCATTTAAAAATCTATGTTGGGATACCATCCAGTTTTTCCCTACTGTATCTTTCTTTCCCATGTGTCTCTTTTACTACTCATACAGAACACTTCGCTTCTGATACCTCTGGTCTCCAAATGTGTGTGTGGTTCTTTCCCCACACCAAGCAACTCTCTGTGGCCCCAGCTAGGTGTCTTACAATGTGACTCAATTCTGACACCATCTGTCCGGAGACAGTGTTAGATTTCACAGGTTAAGTGCTCATTCCCACAAGATTACCTCCCTCTGCCATTTCAGACACCAGTCTCAAGCCCAGATTGTAGATCAGAGGTTCCAGTGATCCCCTCTTCTGATTCAATTAATTTGTTGGATTGGCTCACAGAACAGTGGGAAACACTTACTTACATTTACCAGTTTATTAAAGGATATGTTAAGGGATACAGATGAACAGCCAGATGAAGAGATAAATAGGGCAAGGTCTGGAAGACAGCTTCTGTTCCCTTGGAGTTGGGGTTCATCAAACTGGTAGCTCCCCTAAACTCATGCTATTGGGATTTTATAGGGGCTTCCTCATGTAGATGTGATCAGTTATTAACTATTAACTCCATTTCCAGCCTCTATCCCTCCTCCGAAGTGTGGGGAATGGGGCTGAAAATTCCAAGCTTTTAATCATGGCTTGGTCTTTTTTGTGATCAGCCCCTCCCACCCAGGAGTTCATCTAGAGTTATCTTAATAGAATAAAAGATGCTCCTGGTGCTCTTATTACTTAGGAATTTACAAAGATTTTAGGAGCCCCATGTCATGGATGGGGTCAAAGACTAAATACTAAAGCAAGAGATGCTTTTATCACTGAGAAATTATAAGGATTTCAGGAACTCTGTGCCAGGAACTGGGGGCAGAGAATAATATATATATTTCCATTATCTCACAAAAACCAAACCAACAAACCAAAATAACAGCTGGTGTTCTTCCTGTGGTAGCTTCTTTCCTAGCTCCTTTTGAGTTGGAGACAAACCCTTCTTAAGTGTATAAACTAATACAATTTACATGAAAATAGAATAGTATAATTTAAAAATGACTACAATGGCAGTATAGCATCAGGAGTGTAGATCACACATTTGATTCCTTAATAATTTAATAGTTTAGTTAATAACTTAATCATTCCCTGTATACTCTATATTCAGTTTTTAAAAAATTAATTAATTAATTAATTAATTAATGGCTGTGTTGGGTCTTCATTGCTGCTCGCGGGCTTTCTCTAGTTGTGGTGAGTGGTGGCTATTCTTCATTGCGGTTCGTGGGCTTCTCATTGTGGTGGCTTCTCTAGAGCATGGGCTCTAGGCGCGTGGGCTTCAGAAGTTGAGGCACGTGGGCTTCAGTAGTTGAGGCACGCAGGCTCAGTAGTTGTGGCGCACGGGCTTAGTTGCTCTGTGGCATGTGGGATCTTCCGGGCCAGGGCTCGAACCTGTGTCCCCTGCATTGGCAGGCGTATTCTTAACCACTGTGCCACCAGGGAAGTCCTATATTCAGTTTTGTCATGATGAAGGAGAACGAGAATGAAGGCTCCATGTTTTGATCTGATGGTGGTTATTCAGGAGTTTACTTTATAATTATTCATTATACTATGCATTTATATTTTAGGCACCCTTTAATATTTGTGCTACCTCTCAATTTTATAAAAGTTAAAAATAAAATAAAACCATCACAACCCCCTAAAAATTAAACTCATTTTCTATCACCCCACTCTCTAGACCTGCTGGAGAGAGCTTTATTACCATCCTTAGCAGACCCATAAGCCAGAAGTATGGGTGTCTGTAACAATGCTGCTCTTCTGTCTGTGATGCCCTCTTCCATACTCTTTTCTCAATCCACCTGGCAGGCCTGGGTGCCCCAGGCAGCGCCTAGGTCACCTCCTCTGGGAAGTCACTCTTAATGCCCCAGGGAAGAATACAGCATGCTTTCCTTATGCTTGTGTCACACCTTGGGCATACCCCCATAGCACATTTCACATCAAGTCTTAGTTGACTGTTTTAGGTTTATCTTCCTCTAGTCTGTAAGCACAGTAAAACAGAGATTGTAACTTTTCCTTTACGTCTTTGCCCAGTGCCCTTAATAGTCCCCTTCTCCAAAATAGGAGTGATATTACAAATATCTACTTACAGATATGATATGAGCAACAGCAATCATAACAGATGCCAACTCTGAGCAACCTGGAAAGCTTTATTTGGTGTATTGGCTGAAATTCTTCCTGCCTTTGGGCCAGTAAGATGCACCCGTGCATGTACCAGTAAACTTGGCTGTTCACTGCTCCCATATTACGCTTATATGCTTCTGTTTTGGTCCTGTTCTTGTCTTATGATTTGGCTTTCATTCCTTATTTAAAATCCTGCCCAGCACTATAGATTTTGGTTTTGTGGCAAGCATTTCTGGCACCCATCCTGGAGCCCTTAGACTTGGCATTTCGTGTTGGTCTTGGAGTTGGCTCCTGTGGGATACTCAAGATCCATCTGTAGTCTCAGCCCTTTTGCTGCCTTAGGTGGGGTGGAGTTTTAGATACCCATTACTTAGCCCAGTGCCTGGCCAATGAAATATGTATCCATTGGTGTGGCTCCCTCTCTGTTGAGCCTTACCCTTGACCCTTCATATGACTGACACTGCTATTGCCAGTTAACCAGTCTTGGGAGTTCCATATCTTCCTTTAGCACTTGCTTGTTATGTATGGGGGGCATTTCTATCTTTCTGTGTACCATTCTATTTGCAACTCTCCCCGACTCTACTTGCCTGGGTTAATCTCTTGAATGTAATTTGGTTGTTTTATCATCTCCCATTTCTATAGTCTGTGAAGGTGATGTCCTGTTTCTAGGAAATTAAGACTTATCATATGTATGTATTTCTTCGCAAATGCTGCCAACCACGAAGACCATCTTGTTTAGTTCTTCTATGTCTAATATTCTGCCTAAGGGCTGAACCTTCTGCTTGATTCCCTGTCCCCAGAGGAGCTGTGAAGTTGCAGTTCCCCCTACCCAGGATGTTTTTTCTGTAGCTCTTTGTCTGGCTGGATCCTTCATATCTATCATTTCTTAGCTCAGATGTCACCTCCTCAGAGAGGTCTTCTCTGGCCATGAATCTACCAGTCACTCTGTTATATCACCTTTTAAAACTACCTTCATGGCACTTATACTTCTCTGAAAGGATCTTGTTTCATTTATTTATGGTGCGTACCCCAACTGAAGTGTAAGCTTCATGGGAGCAGGGACATTGTCTCTCTTGCTCACTCCTCTAGTCCAATGCCCTTGAGCAGTGGTTCTCAAGTGGGGACAATTTCGCCCCCCAGGGGACATTTGGAAATGTCTAAAAACTTTTTTGTTTGTCACGAATGGGGCAGGGGTGCTGGCATCTAGTGGGTAGAGGCCAGGGATTATACACATCTTTACAATGCACAGGACGGCTCCTGCTTCCTCTGCAACAGGGAATTAACAGGTCCCAAATGTCAAGTGTTGAGATTAAGATATCCTCCCTAGAGCAATACGTGACACACAGAGAGTATTCAATAAATAATTGTTGAATACAGGAGTGAATAGTCTTCTCATTGCCTCAGAGGGGCTCACTGATTCTTATAGATGTACCTGGAACCTAGGTTTAGAACATCTTTGTCAATCTGTAAATTTGCCCAACTTATTTTCTAGTCTATTTTACCTGTGAGAATTTCTGATCCACTGATTTCTGGTTGTCATTTGAGTAAGTATCAGGAAGAATTTTCTAATATTTCGCCAAAAGGTGAGTGCAGAAATCTCCTCTTTTTCCACTCTTGCTGTGGTAATGTTTCCACAGTGGCAACATCTTACTTTGCTCTTATCAAAGTACATTTTACTTAGTTTAATGATCAGAACAGCTCTCTGAGAGGTAGTAATTACTCCTTTTTTACATTTTGTATTTTTATCAAGATATAACTTACAGTAATGTACAAAAAGTTTAAGTGAATAGCTTGATGAACTTTTATATATGTATGTACATGTAACCACCACCCATCTCAAGATGTAAAACATTTCTAGCACCCCAATAGTCTTCTTTGTGTCCCCTCCTACTTGATAATCTCCTCCGAGTTAACCAATATTCTAACCTCTTACCATAGATTCGTTTTTTTTGGACTTTGAATTTCGTATAAGTAGAATCATTCACTATATACTTTTTGGTGTCTGGCTCCTTTATTAATAACCAAGTCGATAAGATCCATCCACATTTTTGCTTGTAGAAGTAGTTTATTCTTTTTTTAAAAAAAATTAATTAATTTATTTTGGCTGCGTTGGATCTTCGTTGCTGCGTGTGGGCTTTCTCTAGTTGGGCGAGCGGGGGCTGCTCTTCATGGGGGTGCATGGACTTCTCATTGTGGTGGCTTCTCTTGTTGTGGAGCACCGACTCTAGGTGTGCGGGCTTCAGTAGTTGTGGCATGCGGGCTCTAGAGTGCAGACTCCGTAGTTGTGGCGCATGGGCTTAGTTACTCTTTGGCATGTGGGATCTTCCCAGACCGCGGATCAAACCCATGTCCCCTGCATTGGCAGGCGGATTCTTAACCACTGCGCCATCAGGGAAGTCCCAGTTTATTCTTTTTCATTGCTATGTAACAGTCCATTATATGAATATAACATGATTTATTTATTCATCTAATGATGACTGATATTTGGGTTGTTTCCCATTTTGAATTATTATGAATAAAGCCAATATGAACGTTCTTGTATATGTTTTCTTGAATATGTACAAATTCTCCTGGGTTATAGAGCATATGTAACTTTAGTTTTAAAAGATATTGTCAGTTTTTCAAAGTGACTGTACCAATTTACAGTCCCATTAACAATGAATCAGAGTCTCAGTTGTGCCTCATCCCTGTCAACACTTGGAATTTTCAGTCTTTTAAATGTTAGCCATTTTGGTGGGGATATAGTAGAGTCTCATTGTTTTCTGATATCCAACAATGTTGGGGACCTTTTTGCTGCTTGTTTGTTAACTGGGTATCATTTATTTGCCAAGTGCCTGTCCTAGTCTTCTGCCTTTTTTTTGGGGGGGGGGTTGTCAGTGTATTTCGTACTGATTTTTAGGAATTCTTTATAGACAGGCATACCTCGTTTTATTGAGCCTCACTTTATTGCACTTTGCAGATACTGAGTTTTTTACAAATTGAAGGTTTGTGGCAACCCTGTGTCACAAGTCTATTAGCTCCATTTTTCCAACAGCATTTGCTCACTTTGTGTCTCTGTCACATTTTGGTAATTCTCTCAATATTTCAAACTTTTCCATTATTATTATATTTGTTATGATGATCTGTGATCAGTGATCTTTGATGTCATTATTGCAATTGTTTTGGGGTGCCACAAACTGCACCCATATAAGATGGTGAACTTAATTGTAAAAATGACAACAAAGGATTCAGAATATTACATAAACTTAGTTGATGAAGCAGCAGCAGGGCTTGAAAGGATTGACTCCAATTTTGAAAGAAGTTCAACTGTGGTTAAAATGCTATCAAACATCATTGCCTGTTACAGAGAAATCATTTGTTAAAGGAAGAGTCAATCCATGTGGCAGAGGAGGCTCAAGTAAAGGGCGGAGCCTGATTTTCCTTCTTCAACCCACTACTCCCCACCTGGGCAGAGACTACTTCAATGTGCATGGTGTGAGGGTGTGCTCTAACTTCATTGATTTACATGTAGTTGTCCAAATTTCCCAGCACCACTTGCTGAAGAGACTGTCTTTTTCCCATTATATATTCTTGCTTCCTTTGTTGATGATTAATTGACTGTAGGTGTGTGGGTTTATTTCTCAGCTCTCTATTCTGTTCAATTGATCTGTATGTCTGTTTTTGTGCCAATATCACACTGTTTTGACTATTGTAGTTTTGTAGTATTATCTGAAGTGTGGGAGAGTTATGCTTCCTGCTTTGTTCTTTTTCCTTTGTATTCCTTTGGCAATTCTGGGTCTTTTATGATTCCATACAAAATTTAGGATTATTTGTTCTAGTCCTGTGAAAAATATCATAGGTATTTTGATACAGACTGCATTAAACCTGTAGGTTGTTTTGAGTAGTATTGCCATTTTAACAATATTAATTCCTCCAATCCAAGAGTATGGGATATCTTTCCATTTCTTTGAATCATCTTTAATTTCCTTTATTAATGTATTATAGTTCTCAGCATATAAGTCTTTCACCTCCTTGGTCAGGTTTAATCCTAAGTATTTTATTTTTCTTTTGGTGTGATTTTAAAAGGTATGGTTTTGTTACATTCCATTTTTGATATTTCATTGTTAATGTAAAGAAATGTAACTGATTTCTGTATGTTAATCCTGTATCCTGTTACCTTGCTGAATTCATCTATCAGTTCTAGTTGTTTTTGTGTGGAGTCTTTAGGGCTTTCTATATATAGTATTATGTCATCTGCATATAATGACAATTTTACCTCGTCCCTTCCAATTTGGATAACTTTTATTTCTTTTTCTTGTCTGACTGCTATGGCTAGGATTTCCAATGCTATGTAGAATAGAAGTGGTGAGAGTGGGCATCCTTGTCCTGTTCCAGATTTTAACAGGAAGGATTTCAGCTTTTCACCATTGAGTATTATATTGGTTGTGAGTTTGTCATAAATGGCTTTAATTATATTGAGATATGTTCCCTCTATACCCACTTTCGTAAGAGCTTTTTTTAAAATCATGAATGGATGTTGAATTTTGTCAATTGTTTCTCCTGTGTCTGTTGAGATAGTCATGTGGTTTTGTCTTTCTTTTATGAATGTGGTGTATCACATTGATTGATTTATGTATGTTGAACCATCCTTATGACCCTGGAATGAAATCAGCTTGACCATGGTGTATGATCCCTTTTATGTAATGTTGGACTCAGTTTGTTAACATTTTGTTAAGGATTTTTGCATCTATGTTCATTAAAGATATTCGCCTGTAATTTTCTTTTTTTGTGGTGTCTTTGTCTGGTTTCAGTGTCAGGATGATGATGGCTTCATAGAAGCCATGAATTTGGGAGTAATCCCTCCTCTTAAATTTTTTTTGAATAGTTTGAGAAGGATAGGTATAAGTTCTTCTTGGTATGTTTGGTAGAATTCCTCAGTGAAGCTGTTCAGTCCTGGATTTTTGTTTGCAGAGAGTTTTGTTTTGTTTCATTTTTAAATTACAGATTCTATTTCACTTCTAGTGATCAGTCTATTTAAATGATCTGTTTCTTCTTGACTCAGTTTTGGCAGGGTGTATGTTTCTACAAACTTGTTCATTTCTTCCAGGTTGTCCAATTTGTTTGCATATAACTATTAGTATTCTCATAATCTTTTTGTATTTTTGTGGTATCTGTGGTTAAAATTTCCCTCTTTCTTTTCTTATTTTGTTTATTTGGGTCCTCTCTCTTTTCTTCTTGGTGACCTTGGCTAGAGGTTTGTTGATTTTGTTTACCTTTCCAAAAAATTAGCTCTTGGACTTATTGATCTTTTCTTTTTTTTTTTTTTTGATCTCTATTTTATTTATTTCCTCTCTGATTTTCATTATTTTCTTCCTTATATTGACTTTGGGTCTTGTTTGTTCTTCTATAATTCTTTTAGGTGGTAGTTTAGGTTGTTTGTTTAAGATTTTTCTTGTTTTTTGAGGCAGGCCTGTATTGCTATGAACTTCTCTCTTAGAACTGCTTCTGTTGCATCTCATAGATTTTGTAAGGCTGTGCTTTCATTTTTGTTTGTCTACAGGTATTTTCTGATTTCCTCTTTGATTTCACTTTTGATCCAGTGGTTTTTTTAAGAGCATGTTGTTTAGTCTCCATATGTTTGTTCTTTTCCCGTTTTCCTTTCTGTGGTTGATTTCTAGTTTCATATTGTTGTGGTCAGAAAAGGTCTCAGTTGAGTTCATTTTTCAGTTATTTTATATTTTATTCCTACAATTTTCATTTGGTTCTCAAAAAATTCATTTTTTCAGGTAACTATTGCTGCATAATGAAGCAGCAATAATAAATCCAAACTTAGTAGTTTCAAACAACAACCACTTATTTAGTCAGTGATTCTGCTAGTTGGCAATTTGGGCGGGGCTTAGCTGGGTCATTATTTTCATTTCAGCTTGCACCATTTTTGCATATATGGTCAGCTGCCAGATTGACTGGGGACGGCTGATCTAAGAAGGCCTCAGCTTGCTGCATGTGATCTCTCATCCTCCAGGAGGCTATCAGAGTCTTGTTTATATGTCAGCTAGACAACATGCCAAGAGAACATGTAGAGGCACATTCCAAGAGGCATGTGCAAGGCCTCTTCAGATCTAGGCTTAGCACTGGCACAACATCAATTTACTGCATTCTGTTCAGAAAGCCAGCCCAGTTACAAGAGATGGGAAAGTGAACTCTATCTCTTGATGATGGAAGGAGCTGCAAAGTCACATTTCAGGGAGCATGGCCATTTTGCTTTCTATCACACTAGTTCTCTGCTGTAATTCTCAAACATATTTTATTTCCTTGAACATGTTAAACAAAATTACTTTAAAGTTTATGGCTGATAACACTATTATCTAGATGTCCCTTGGATTTATTTCTATTTTTTCTTTTGGTTTTTGGACATGTTTCCTCTTCTTATGCCTGTTTATATTTTTATTTCATTTTGGACACTGTTGTATGAAAAATTTTAGAAATAGTTTAATGCGCTGGTTTTTGTTATTTTCCTCCAGTAATAATTTATATTTGCCTCTAGTCAGATTAGAAATACTAGAGATATTAGATAATGTTCATCCAATTCGGGGTTGAAATTATTCAAAACTGGGCTTCAATCTCTGTGAGAGCTGGCCTATTTCTTTTCTTTCCTTTTTTATTAACTTTTTGGCTGCGTTGGGTCTTTGTTGTAGTACATGGGCTTTCTGTAATTAAGGAGAGCTGGGGGTTACTCTTCATTGGGGTGCATGGGCTTCTCATTGCGGTGGCTTCTCTTGTTGTGGAGCATGGGCTCTAGGGTGAGCAGGCTTTAGTAGTTGTGGCACACAGGCTCAGTAGTTGTGGCACGTGGGCTCTAGAGCGCAGGCTCAGTAGTTGTGGTGCACAGGCTTAGTTGCTCTGCAGCACGTGGGATCTTCCAGGATGAGGGCTTGAACCCGTGTGCCCTGCATTGTCAGGCAGATTCTTAACCACTGTGCCACCTGGGAATTCCTTGGCCTATTTCTTGTTCACCCTTACTCTTAGTGTGTAGACATTTATGGTACCAACCCCAAATCTGCTGGATTTTAGGTATACTCACTTCCTCTCAAGAGGTTCCTGAACTCCATGTTCTCTTAGTTCCTTGAGCTTATTGTAAGCTCTGCTTAGCTTCTCAGCATTTCAGCTGCTTTTTATGGACTCAGAAGATGCCTCCAAGGAGCAGCAGTCAAAAATTCTGGTTTCACCTCTCTGAGTTTCCTTCTTCCAGATCTTGGCCCTATAACTTTATACTGCTTTATTAGCTCTCTGATGCCATTAACAACGTACTTTTTTACTTTGCCCATTTTCTCTAGTTATTCCCAGTGGGAGCATTGGTTAGCATGTCTTAATCTGGTCTTCCATGATCAGAATTAGAATTCTTTAGATGATTATGTATCTCAACCTTAAATGTATGCTGTGGAATGAAAGCATGTTCTATTTCCAGATCACAAATTCTCTGGAGTCAGGAACCATATCTTACACATGAAGAGGCCCTGCCTTTTCAGGGCCCTCATTACAGTGGGGACTCAGTAAAGACTGAATAATTGGTGATGACAGTTCATGACCTTTTTGTAGGTTTAGTAATTATTTTTCTGTTCACCTTTGTTCTCAACATCTTTAGGCAGTGCTAGGACCTCAAGAGACAAAGTCACAGAGATGTATATCACAGTCTCTGCTTTTGGCTTGGTAATAAGCAGAGCTAGTCCAAATCATGGGACTATGAATAGGAACCTCATGTGTTTTACTTTTAGGAGTGTCAAATCAGAGGAACATATATTAACCAGATAGTAATTACGAGTCCTTTAATTATTTACTTTGTCTCTTGAGAAAATGCTGACATGAAGGTATGGTTAGGAGTGAGTGTACTTATAATGCACGTGGACATCTAAAGATCTCTCTCCATCGCTCTCTTCTCAATGTCCTCCATTTTAACAGATCTGTTTGTATAACTATCTCCTTCTTCTATTCTTTCCTCCAAATTCTCCCTGACCCTTTTCAACCTGCCAAGGCAGACCTTTTTATTTCCAGCATCCACTGGGCCATGCCACATAGCTTCCTTGCCAAAAATGGCCACAGGGATTTCCACTTGTTTTCATTGATTGCACTGGGGTACTCTAGGGTAGGCAATGACAAGCAGCTCTATGTCACATTCTCACGGTCATTAGCCCCCATCTTGGTCCTTAGAGAGTGATGTGTTAGGATATGCCTTGGTAATATAGTTTTATTTTTCTCTATTTGTTTTCTATGGAGCAATCCTGTGGATACTTTCTAGTAACTAAAAAATTGGCAAACACTAATGAATAAAGACCACAATCTTATGTGCACAGTGCTACAAGAAAGGATTATGAATCTAGTTCTATGAGGATGCAGGATGGAGGAGGGAGCCATTAGTTCAACTTGGAGGGTTAGTCTTATTAGGTCTGGCCATTAAGAATTTCCAGCAGTCACTGATGGCCACTGTTGTTTACATCAGCACTGCAGGGAAGGAGTGACATCATATATGATATTTATAACATTGTGGTTAAGAATTCGTCCTCTAAAGCCAAATTGACTGGATTTTAAGCTCATCTTTCTCACTGTGTAACTTGGGCCAATTACTTTTAAGTTCTTTCTAACTCAGTTTCCTAACTTGTAAAATGGGGATAAGACTCTTTTAGGGTCATTGTAAAGTGAAATAGTAAAAATATGTAAAGTGTTTAAAACCTGTCTGTTCCATAATAAGAACTCAGGAGACTTTAGCTATTATTACTGGTTTGTGGGCCCTTCAGGCACAGAGCATGGAGGGAGGGGAGGCAGATAAGGGAGATACAGTTTCAGGTTCTCTTAGACTTTGGGCTCCTCATATGCATTTCCATCCTCTTGGTTTAAGGGAGGTCACATCCAACAACCCACAATGCTCAGGCTCGAAACTCTTCTTTCCACCTCCAGCCTGGGTTCTCTTTCCTATAATCCCTAGGTTCTGCTGATCATGTGGTTGGAATTTCGGGAGAGTCTGTCTGGTTACGGCCCCCCAGCATACATATAAGGACATACTCTGTTATATGGAAGATGCAGCCATACTCAAATTCAAGATGTTATTTTATATACTCTTGGAAGAATGTTTCCAGCCAGAGCGATATAGGGAAGAATTTGAATTGGACTTCAAATCATTTCAACAATAGACTGAGCTTTATAAGAGAAAACCTAACTCTTCTCATCATGGCAGTTCAGCAGCAGGACAGTGGCCTCTACCTCCTGGAGGTCACTGAAGACACTGGGAAGGTTTGGAGACATAAGTTCCAGGTTTCTGTATTTGGTGAGTCCTCAGGACAGCTCATGCTGCACCTCTGAGGCCTGCAGGGCTTGTATTTCCAGCACCTTTCTGATCAGCATCTCTGCTTCCAGATCGTGTTGAGAAGCCCCAGCTGGTGGAGAGGTGGAAGGTCCTGGACAGGGGGATGTGCCAGGTGACTCTGTCCTGCTCAGTCTCCAGAGGTGGTGATGTGAGCTATGCTTGGTATAAAGGGACTGAGCTGATTCAGACACCCAGGAACCTCACCAGACTGGAGGAGCTGATTGATGTCAGTGGTTTGCACACATACACCTGCAATGTCAGCAACCCTGTCAGCTGGGCAAACCACACCCTCCAACTCACACAGGGCTGTCTGAATGCCCACCCAAGTAAGTGGAGCTCTTTGCGCTGTTACAGGGGCTGAAGGTGTGGGACCCCACAGCCAGGCTCATGTGCAAAGGAGGCTTGGCTCTGAGATCCCTTGGCTGCCTCCCCCAGGGCTTTGCAGTCCTTGCCCAGGGAGGTCCTGGCCTCTAGGCACACAGTTTCCATAAATTCAGGGCTGTCTTTGTCTGGGAAGAATTTTATCCCAGTAAAGAATCTCCTTCTGGGAGATACACATTTCTCCTTTGTGTAGGGAATGCTTAGTTGTTTGGTGAGTCGCAGCCCTGCTATGATGCTGATCATCACTTCCTTTCTCTGAGAGACTGATGGAGATCTACTTTCTCCTCTTGAGTGATAACTCCCCCAAACCATATAGCTCCCCAAGAGGTAACTATGCTGTACACAGTACTCTGAATCATAGGGTCATCAGGATGATCTTGGGGGTAGCTAGAAGAGTTCTTGGGGTTTTTTTGCTTATGCACATCCTAAGAGTTACCCCAAGTTAAGTTTACACCACTATTGATTAGGTAAACAAAGAATTACTGTGCCATTAGCATGGGCATGACGGGAAAAAACAACCCACAGTTCCCATACTTAAGGAACTTATAATCAAATGGGGCAACACACTAAGCATTCATGGGCAAAAAAGAAACAAACAAGCTGAAGTAATGTGGAGTGACAAGGACACTGGAGTTTGGTTCATGCCAGCCATGGCTTCATCATTCACTAGCTCTGTGAACTCAGGCTGATGCATTACCTCTCTGAGCCTCAATTTTTCTTTTGGGTAAAATGGGGATGATAATAATAAGTACCTCACAGGATTGTTGTTAAGGTTAAATGAGATAATGTTTGTAAAGAGCCTAGTCAGCTGGCATCTGGAACTTTAATTCATTTCCCTTCTCCCCATGTTGGCTGGGTTATATAAGAGGCTACACGTGTGACACAAATGTTAAAGTTTGAATGAAGAGCAGTGAAAGCAAGAATAGCAGAAGGTGAAATGGAAGACTTGTCTGGCACATAGTAGGTGTGCAACAAATGTTTGTTGAGTTAAAAACAAAAGAGTGAATGGATTAACATTTGCTGTGCCAGATGTTTTACATATATTAGACTCCGTAATTAACCCCCTTGTGTAGATAACATTATCTCCTTTCTGTAAGTGACAAAACAGAGGCTCAGAGAGTTTAATTAAGGAAGTTGCCCAAGGGCACAGAGGTTATAGAATTAGAATTGAGCCTGGCCTCTGAGATACTAATACCCAGACTCTTAGCATCACTCAGGGGAGGTCACCCAATTGAGAAGAGAGATGACTTTGATGATGAATTCACACGGTGCCAGGAGACCAGCCATTTGAGAGAGGAGTGTGGGTTTTGAGACACTGTCTGCAGCAGACAGGTGGGAAGGGAGAACAGAGAGGGCTTAGAACTCAGGCCCGGTGCCTTCCATATCCCTCAGATTTCATCTTTCTGTCCACTTTGGTGAGCATCGTGATTCTCCTAACGGCATTGTTCCTGGGCGCCCTCACCTGCTTTTATGTGCGGAGGTGGAAGAGGAAGCAGTCACGTAAGTGGGGGGTTCCTAGGAGGTGTGTTGCCTGATTTGTCATCCCCAGTGACCTGTACCTGCTTTTCCTTGGGGGCACTGAAGTATGTGTGTGTGTGCTTGGGGGAGGGGAAGCAGTGGCTGCTGGGCCCTCTCTCCCAGGTCACGCCTTCTGGGGTGGCTGCTGGATGTTTACAGTCTGATCCCCAATGTGCAGATTTACCTGCACTCTGCCTGGCCTGATGGAATAGGTATGTCAGGGCAGGTTGCTGCCACTGTGCATTTCAGGTATCCTAGGAAGAGCACTAATCTGCCTCCTTTCTAGAACTTTTCTCAAGGTCTTGGTCATCTGGGATGGAGGGAAGATTGCCAGAAGCAGAAGCCTGGACAGCACACCCTCTGGAGGTCTCTGCAGCTCTTTTCTTTGCTTCTTTGCTTTCCTCTCACAGAGACGAGACCAGAGGAATTTCTGACGATCTATGAAGATGTAAAGGATGTGCAAACCAGGAGAAATCAAGTATGGCACCCTAGGGGCTGCGGTTTCTCTCAACTAGTCTGGGAGATGCTCTTGGGAGAATGACCATCCAGAGCAGGGGGTCAAAGAGGACCAGACAATTGTCCTCAGTCCTCCCCATCTATCTTTTCTCTGACAGCCTCCTAGCTCTGGCCATGGAGGAAAAGAGGAAAACAAGGGGGCCTGGGTGCAGAAAAAATGAAGGAGGCAGAAGGGGCATCTTGGTGCAGCATCACACCTCTTGGGGAGGGATGGCCCCCTGGTATCCTCATTTCTGTTCTGTCTTACCAGCTAGGCTCAGCCCCATGAAGAGTCCAACCTTCTTGTACTTTGTGTCTGACCACAAATTCTCATGTCCCTGCAAGTCCGAGTTTACTTTTGCTGGTCCCTTGATCATTGCCCAGGCTGAGAAGGAGGCCAGCCTGAGCAGCCAAAGCACAGCAGTTTCACAGCTGGCTCAGTGGTCTGTGCTCACAATGCTTTGGGAGGAAGAGGCCCGAGTCTGGCTGAGGTGCTAGAGAGAGTAACCGGGTTAGCACAAAGGTTAGCTCCTCTCTGGCCAGTCAGTCTCTTCAGGTAGTGGTCAACTCTGCCTGTCATCCAGGGGTGTCGAAGAGGAGGAAACTGCAGGGGGCTGCAGGGCCCCTCCTGCTGTTCTGCCCCTGAGCAGGGCAGGTTGTGTGACAGGACTTGGGGAAAGGCAGTGCCCAGCTGAACTGCCAGGTGGGAAGGGTGATGGGCGTGGGGAGGAAGGGCCCTCTTCCCACACGTATTCCTGGTGCTTCACCTGCGGGGGAGAGGCAGGAAGTCACAGCAGTGGGACTCTTCCTTTTCACAGGTGTGAGGCCCTGTGAGACTTCATAGAACAGAGAAGCAGCTTCCCAAAGTCCGGGCTCAGTGGGAATTAGGAATCAGTGTGGCTCCCCTGGCCTGTTTCCTTGCCCCACCCATGGAATATTGGGGCATGAAAAACAAAAGGAGACTTTGTTTCTCCCATCATTACTGGATGCTGGTACAAATTCCTGAGAGCAAGTGCATCTTCCTACAGCCACGGATGCCCAAATGCTCAGTAAAAATAACCTTTCTTCCCCAACAAAATGAACGTGACTTTAGATTAAGTAAACGGAGAAGACAAAGGAAAATAACTACTCAGAGTAAAAGAGACCTCTTGGGGATTCAGGTCTGTTACTCTGCATCTGACTCAGGGCTTCCTCCCTCCATGGCCACGTCTCTATGGCCTGTCCCTACTGTCCCCAAGGTTCTGCTTGAAGGCCTAAATCTCAAGCTTCACGTGGTCTCACTTTGGGCCCCAGCTTTGACCTTTCTGGAGACACTTCACTCAGGTCTGGGCAGAAGAGAAAAGCACAAACTCCTGTTTCTTGCCAGATGCCAGCGACTCCAGCCTCCACGGATGGCTCATGTTTCTCTGCTCCTCTTAGCGTCTTCCTGCTTCTGGGGAGTTCAGCTTCTTCCTTGTCTAATGGACTCTAATGGTCTCCATGGGCTCTCCCCCAGAGCCCAGCCTGGCAGTCTGTGTTCGGGGTCGAGCAGCATGAAATGCCTCCAGCCCCAGTCTCCCGTGGGACAGGACTGAAGACAGAAGCAGGAAGGGCATGTGCTCCCTGCCTTTGGCCTCGCTCCAGGGCTCCACCCAGCACCACCAGCACTGCTCAGAGGCTGGCTTGAGGCCAAAGGCAAGCTGGCCACCAAAGCTGGATCTAGAGAGCGGGCTTTAGAACATTTAGAGGGCCTGAATTTGTGTCCTTGTAGGTAAGACTCAGATTAGAGCCCCACCCAAAGCTCTGCCCATTACCAGTAGTTATGTTGCAAATTTAGTCAGAAAGTCAGCAAAGCCAAGTTTCTAAGTTACTAAAGTAAAGCAGGTGACAGAAGACCCTTTGGGCAGGGTCACTCGAAGCAATTCTTTCACACTTGGGAGGTTCCTCACTTCTGACACTAACTGCTGCACGGTGAGTCGCTCCTACTGTCTCTCCTTATCCTGAGATGCTCAAAGAACACCTCCCTCCCAGGTTCCTGGGAGCGCCTCTTCTTATGCTGTTTCTCCCCGACTCGATCCAAATTCAGACAGACACAGCTGTCTGCTCACGTTACCATATGTCCTTTTACTATCTCTTGTGCAGGAGCAGAATTCCCCTGGAGAAGGGAGCAGCATCTACTCCATGATCCAGTCCCAGGTACCACTCTGGTTTCTCGAATCCATTCTGTACCTGTCCATGGGGTTTCCTAATGCCTCCTAGACACTCACACCCTTGAATGGCAGAGTAAGACCTTGGTGCTCCTGGAGTCCGGAAGACAGCTTGGCCTCAGCTGCATTAAGTTGTTTGTGAAGATGAGTGTGATTCTGGAATGTCTCGACAGCTGAATAGAGCTGGAAAGTCTGACGCAGACATTCTTTTCTCTTCCATGCCTGGTAGCAAGCGTGGTCCAGATAAAGTCAGTGGGAGGAGGAAACTTGTCAGGGGACTCAACTTCTGTTTTCCCTCCCTGTTGCTTCCAATACTTGGGGGCCTTGCACTTTTTATTCCTGCCTTTGATTATACCTGTTTTCAGGAGAGAATGCATCTGTGTTGTTCTCTTTTATCTAATTATGACTTAACAATAGCATTTATTAAGCACTTAACATGTCTATTTTCTTATTGAATGTCACAAAACAACCTCATAAAGTAGGTCTAATAAAAACCCCATTTTGGGGACTTCCCTGGTAGCGTAGTGGTTACGAGTCCGTCTGCCAATGCAGGGGACACGGATTCGAGCCCTGGTCCAGGAAGATAATGTTGCGGTCCGGGAGCCACACGCCTGTAGTCGAGTTCTCCGGTAAATGCGACCCGTGTCCCAATCAAGGACTCCCGAGAATCACCAACACCAAGCAGAAAGATTAGCAAAGGATTTATACAAGTATAGAAGCTTACACAAACTCTCCGGACAGGGTCCCACTCGGAGAGAAGTGAGTGAGTCCCCGACTAACAGTAGGGCGAGGCCTTTATACCCTTCACAGGACGGGAAGTTCCCAAGGCGGGAGGGAGCTGTTTAATTTTGAATCAGCCAATCAGGAACCCGGTTCTTCCTGTCCCAAGCAAGTAAGCAAAACAACTTTCTTACAGAAGTCAAAATGTGCTGTTAGCCCTGAAGCTGTTCTTCCGTTTCTTTCGTCACATCCCCCCCTTTTTCTAGGAACTAATCAAACCCTTGATTCCTGGTCTTCCGTATTCAGGAGGTATGTTTCGTTTTCGGCTAAAGTTTGCCCAGTCAATCCGTCTGTTAGTGTCCACGTAAAAAGGATATCCTCCCACTTGCCCCAGTTGTCCCACCCAGAGCAACATAGGAAACCAGCCCCAAATCATTTGCGAATAATGAGCAGCTTTAGGGGGTCCTGCGGGTGAGCCTGTGCTTTCCATTCTGTGGAGTCCTCTTCTGGTTCCTCTGTGGTGTAGTCTCTCTTTATTCTGCTATGATGAATCCAAGTCCAGACACCGTCGACTTTAACAGCAGTCGGGGTACTCAACACAATCAGATGAGGTCCAGTCCACCTAGTCTCCAATGTCTGGGGGTTATGCTTCTTTACCCAGACTAAGTCTCCAGGCTGGAAAGCATGGGGAACAGCAGGGGGTAAGGAAAATGCATCTTTCAACAGGGGTTTAACCCGGTCCTGGAACTGCTGTAATGCTAAGAGAGAGGTTATTAAATTTTCCCTTTGTGTCAGCAGGTGGAGCTCTTCTCCTACTCCCGGCAAGAGCGGAGGGGGAGCTCCAAACATAATCTCAAACGGGGAAAAACCCTTCTTATATGGGGTACATCCTACTCGTAAAAGAGCCATCGGAAGGGCTTCTACCCAGTTCTGGCCAGTCTCCACTACCAATTTAGTTAATGTTTCTTTTAAGGTCCTATTTAACCTCTCTATCTGGCCTGAACTTTGAGGTCTATATGCACAATGCAATTTCCAATCTATTCCTAGTATTTTACTTACTTTTTGAGTTATTTGTGCAGTAAAAGCTGGTCTGTTGTCTGTTCCTACCTGGAGCGGCAGTCCATACCTAGGGATGATTTCCTGTAACAGTTTTTTTTATTACTGTGGCTGCAGTCTCTCATTTCACCGGCCAGGCTTCCACCCAACCGGAAAAGGTGTCAATTGCTGCTAATAGGTACTTATACCCATATTTTCCTGGTTTTATTTCTGTAAAGTCCATTTCCCAAAGGCGGCCTGCCTCATTGCCTCGATACCGATGCAGTTCCTGGTGTTGCGAGTTGGCCCCTTGGTTTACTTGTGCACAAGTCACACATTGCCTAGTGATTGAGAATACTTTCTCTTTTAGGTTTTTAATTCGAAAACGAGTTTTTAACAGTTCATGTAATTTTGTAGATCCCAGATGCGTTCCCTCATGCAAGCGTCGTATCAACATCAGGCCTAGGTTCTCAGGAATAAAAATTCGGTGATCTTTGTCTTGAATCCATATATTTCCTTCCTTCTTGTTATCTAATACCCCCCCCCCCCCCTTTTTCTTTTGTATCCAGTCCAAATCCTTGGCTGAGTAGCAGGGACTTACCGGCAATGTGGGTCCCGGAAATTTTATTTTCAGTTTTTGTACCAGTGCCGAGGTTAAATTTCGAGCGGCTTGTCTTGCCGCTTGGTCAGCAAGTTGGTTTCCTTTTATTATTAGGGAGGCACCCCTTTTATGTCCCAAACAATGTATGATGGCAAGTTTTTTTGGTTTCCAGATGGCTGTAAAAAGATCTAGAGTTTCTTGTTTATTTTTGATAGTCTTTCCTTCTGCCGTTAGGAGGCCCCTTTCTTGATATATCTGTCCGTGTACATGGGCCATAGCAAAAGCATAGTGGCTGTCAGTGTAGATGTTAGCAGATTTGTCTTTTGCCAGGTGTAGGGCCTTAGTCAGCGCTATAAGCTCAGCTCACTGTGCTGACGTTCCGGCCGGTAAGGACTGTTGCCAAAGAATCTCAGATTCCGTCGTAACTGCTGCTCCCGCTTTTTGAATCCCCTCTTCCACAAGGCTGCTGCCATCTGTATAGAGAGTTAGTTGAGGATTCTGTAGCGGGGTGTCACTTAGATCCGGCCGAAGAGTGGTATAGGTCTGCAGAGCCGTCAGGCAATAATGAAGTTCTGGTATTGTGTTCTCGGTAACATCAGTGGGCAGAAGGGTGGCTGGGTTTAGGCTGTTAGCCTTGGCTCATCTAGGAGCAATGCCTGGTATTGTACTATTCGTGCGTTTTGAGAGCCATCGTTCAGAAGGGGAGTTTAGAAGGGTCTTAACAGCATGCGGAGTAAAGACGGTTAATTGTTGCCCCATGGTTAATTTGTCAGCATCTTTTACCAGCAGGGCAGTGGCTGCAATTTGTCTGACGCATGAGGGCCACCCGGAAGCTACTGGGTCCAGTTGTTTAGAGAGATAGGCTAACGGCCTTCGCCAGGGCCCAAGTTTCTGAGTTAGTATCCCCCTTGCCACCCTGGCTCGTTCATCTACAAACGGTTCAAAAGGTTTATCAGGGTTGGGGAGTGCCAGAGCAGGAGGTGAGGTAAGAGCCCTTTTAATGTCCTGGAAGGCCTTTCTTTGTGTCTCAGTCCAGTTAATCTTGGTGGCTTTGGGGCCAATCTGGTTAACGCCCTTCAGGGCATCGTATAGAGGCTTGGCCAGCTCTGCAAATCTGGGTATCCAGAGCCGGCAATAGCCCGCCATTCCCAAGAATTCTGTCAATTCCCTTCTTGTGGTAGGGGTTGGTAAGGTTAGGATGGCCTGAGTGCGTGGCTTTCCTAGCCATCTCTGTCCTCCTTTTAGGATATACCCTAAATAGTTTACTTGTTCTTGACAAATCTGAGCCTTTTTAATTGAGAGTTTATAGCCTAAGTCCTGTACTAACCTTATTAGGCCTTTTGTTCCTGTTAGACAATCCCGCACAGTTTTTCCAGCCACAAGTATATCATCCACATATTGTAATAAGGTTACTTCGGGAAACTGGTTATGGAAAGGTTGTAGGTCTCGTTGTAGGGCCGTCGTAAAAAGAGTGGGCGAGTTTTTAAATCCCTGAGGTAACCGTGCCCATGTTAGCTGAATCGGTTGGCCCCTCTCATCAGTCCATTCGAAAGCAAATAAAGGCTGACTTTTGGGGGCCAGTGGTATGGAGAAAAATGCATCTTTTAAATCTAGAACGGAGTAAAACTTTTGTTCTGGTGGCAGCAGGCTCAAAAGTGCGTAAGGGTTAGGCACTGTAGGGTGAATGTCAGTTACCCTATCATTTATTGCCCGTAGATCTTGCACCGGTCTATAATCTTCACTGTTGGGCTTTTTAACAGGAAGGAGAGGAGTATTGCATGGGGAATGGCAGGGGACCAGGATGCCTGCTTTTAGGAGCCGATTAATGTGGGGGGTTATTCCCTTTTTAGCTTTTTCAGTTAAGGGGTACTGTCGTAGTCGAATCGGGGTGGATCCAGCCTTTAATTCTACCACCACTGGTATTCGATGGGCCGTAGCCCCAAAGGGGTGGTTTTCTGCCCAGACTAAGGGGAATTCCTCTCTTAAAACAGCCAGTTGAGGATTGTACTCTGGGTGTGTTTTCTGTCCCGTTTCAAATAGCAGTCCTTCCTCCTGCAGGGGCAGTGTGATCATAATGGAGGGAGGCTTGTCTGGCCCGAATGCAAATTCAAATCCTGCTTTATCAAACTTTATGGTAGTCTGTAAATGTTGTAGCAAATCTCGTCCTAAGAGTCCTTCATAGGGGCAGTCAGGTATGACCAGGAAGGAGTGGGTGACTGTTTGTTTGCCCAAGTCGACCTTCCTGTCTGTGGTCCAAAAACAGCGTTGAGTCCCAGTGGCCCTCTGTACCAAAGCTTTTTCTGGTTGTTTCGGTCCATAATCTGATTGGAGGACTGAGAACGTGGCCCCTGTGTCTATTAAGAACGTCTTAGGTTTTCCCCCCACTTTTAAGTTTACCAAGGGCTCGGGGGGGCTCAAGCCCTGACCCCTTCAGTCTGAGTCTAATTCTAGCACCTCGGGGCCCTTTCGGGGTTGTTCCTTTTTAGTAGGAAGTTCGGGACATTCATTTTTTCCAATGTCCTTCCTTTTTACAATAAGCACATTAGTTCCTCTTTAAGGGCTTTCGTGGGCCGGATATTTGTCCTCTCCCTTTGGGTTGGAAGTCAGCCCTTTTCCCCCCTGGGGGAGGTTTGTCATTTAGGACTGCCGCCATTACTTTGGATACCTGCCTTAACTGTCTCTTCTCAGTTTCATCTCTATTATTATAAATTTTTAATGCTATCTCTACCAATTCAGATAAGTTCTTCCCTTCAAAACCATCTAATTTTTGTAATTTCCTTCGGATATCTGGGGCCGACTGTGTCACAAAGGCCAAGTTAATTGCCCGCCTGTTTTCTGGTGCCTCAGGGTCTATGGGGGTCCATAGCCTATAAGTCTCCATCAGCCTTTCCAGGAAGGCGGCTGGAGACTCTGTGGCTCCCTGGGTCACCTCTGTAACCTTGGACGTATTAGTTGGCCTTCGTGCTGCTGCCCGAAGTCCTGTTAACAGAGTCTGGCGAAAATGGGCCAAAGCCCCTCGTCCCTCCTCCGTGTTAGGATTCCATTCCGGTCGGGTACTAGGGAGCACGGTTTCAATTAGGTTGGGGTTATCAGTGGGCCGTCCATCTGGACCAAGTACCTGTTTACGGGCCCCCCCCATGATTTTTTCTCTTTCTTCCGTGGTAAACAAAACCTGTAACAATTGCTGACAATCATCCCAGGTCGGCTGGTGAGTTACAAATATAGTTTCTAACAGTGATATTAACGCTTGTGGTTTCTCAGAAAATGGAGGATTTTGTAATTTCCAATTATATAAATCAGTCGTGGAGAAGGGGGCGTAAGTAAGAAAGAGCTGTGCCTCCCCTGGTCTAGGTGCTTGTTGCCGCAGAGGCAGAGCAGTGGGTCGCGGTTCAGTCAAGTGATCTCTAGACC
>NW_006794304.1:322366-327480 GCF_000442215.2 Lipotes vexillifer | reverse complement strand
ACAAAAGAATATCGAAACCGACTTTGAATTCCCAAGGAGGAATCGCGGCGTCCCATGACTCCTCCTGACTCCAGGCTTAACGTCGCGTCTGACAAGCCTTAATGGAGTCTCCTAGTTTCTTGCCGGCAAGCCAGGGGTCGCAAACTTACCCGAGGAAGGAGCAGGTGGTGGCTTCGGAGGAGGGACCCTGTTTCAGGTCTTTAACCTCCACTGTCCGATCCCGGACGAGCCCCCAAATGTTGCGGTCCGGGAGCCACACGCCTGGAGTCGAGTTCCCCGGTAAATGCGACCCGTGTCCCAACCAAGGACACCCGAGAATCACCAACACCAAGCAGAAAGATTAGCAAAGGATTTATACAAGTATAGAAGCTTACACAAACTGTCCGGACAGGGTCCCACTCGGAGAGAAGTGAGTGAGACCCCGACTAACAGTCGGGCGAGGCCTTTATACCCTTCACAGGACGGGAAGTTCCCAAGGCGGGAGGGAGCTGTTTAATTTTGAATCAGCCAATCAGGAACCCGGTTCTTCCTGCCCCAAACAAGTAAGCAAAGCACCTTACAGAAGTCAAAATGTGCTGTTAGCCCTGAAGCTGTTCTTCCGTTTCTTTCGTCACAATCCCACATGCCGCGGAGCAACTAAGCCCGTGTGCCACAACTACTGAGACTGCATGCCACCACTACTGAAGCCAGTGTGCCTAGAACCCATGCTCCACAACAAGAGAAGCCACTGCAATGAGAAGTCCGTGCACCACAACGAAGAGTAGCTCCTGCTCGCCACCACTAGAGAAAGGCCGTGCGCAGCAACAAAGACCCAACAAAGCCAAAAATAAATAAATTAAAAAAAAAAACCCATTTCGTGGATGAGGAAGCAAACTCAGAGGTTAACTAACGTGCTCAAGGCCACATAGCTGTGTTGCGGCAAAGTTGAGCCAAATTGTTTCCGAGTCTTCACTCCACCTCTACCTACTTCATCTCTAACATTCTGGGATTGTGGAAATTCACCCGTAAACTGGAGAAGGAGCCTGTACTGTAATATTGTACTGCTAAAATGACTGTATTGATAACCCAGACTGCTGAGGCATCTCTCGCAAAGAAAACACTGCCCCCTCGTGGCCAGTAATGATAATGTCTGATAAAAATGACATTATTTTACCTATTTATTTTTTAAAGAATTAAGACTTGAAGCAGCAACCTCTTCAGCTTGGTGGCTAGGCTGCAGGACAGAGAAAACTCTTGGGGAATGGTGATAAGCTTCAGAGGGAGATCAAGAAAAGAGGGAAGAGGAGAAGGGAAGGCAATGGAGGGGAGAGGAAGAGAGGAGAGAAATGGAAGAGAGGGAAGAAAGGAGGAAGGAAGGTGCCCGCCCCCTCAGAGCCACTCTGGAATTCCCAAGCTGGGTGTTGCCTAATTCTACTCCTCTTAAGATAACGTGATTCACTGATAATGGGTCAAAGTCAAAGAGAGTTGTAAGGGCCATTGATATCTGGCAGTTTTCTGGCTTTAGTCACATTGAATTCCAACAAGAGGAATTTAAATAAATGCAAGGAAGAAATCCTCTTAGACTGAGATGATGGTGAGAATGAGATTTCTCCTCTGGAGCATCTTAAAAAGAGGATGGTTACCTGCCTTTGAGGACACCTGGCTCAGGTCCAGAGAGGGAAGGCATGATGTCAAAGGGAGGCACTGAGGTGTTGCGGAAAGAACCTTGGAGAGTCTGAGGGGAAAGAACCTTGGAGAGTCTGAGGTGTAGATCCCGCTTCTACTGTGAGCACTCTCTGACTTGGGCTATTTACCCTTTTGGAGTCTCATCTGTAGAATGGGGCAAATTATGATTATTCCTATTTTGTAGGAGTGTTATAAGGGTTAGGGGAGAATGCACATACAGAATAAGCACTCAAAAAGTAGCAGCTGTCTTTTTTTTCCCCCGTACACGGGCCTCTCACTGTTGTGGTCTCTCCCGTTGTGGAGCACAGGCTCCGGACGCGCAGGCTCAGAGGCCATGGCTCACGGGCCCAGCCGCTCCACGGCATGTGGGATCCTCCCAGACCGGGGCACGAACCCGTGTCCCGTGCATCGGCAGGCAGACTCTCAACCACTGCGCCACCAGGGAAGCCTGCAGCTATCTTTAATAACAGAGCAGGACTACCTTTCAGGTTGTCTGACCTCCCAACTAGTCCAGGATTCTTTTCACTAACACTTAAACCTGCTGTCTGGGCAAGGTTGAAGGGGAGGAATGGAAGAGATAGATGCCTGCCTCCCCTGCCTGTTGGATCTCTGCTTCTGAAATGGTTTTATTTCTCTTTTCTTTAGTCTTCTGCTTCCACATCACAAGATAACGCAAATACATTGTATTCATTAGTACAGTCTTCCTGGAAGGTAAGTCCCCTCCACAGGGTGCTCTTTATGCAGATACGTATTTTGCCTGTGCATATGCAGGCATGTGTTTGCAGAGGGTGTGTGTGTGTGTACTTCTGAGTGAGTTGTCTTCCACTGTGTGTATCTGAGTAGCTTGTGTTAAATGACTGTGTTTAAATGTTAATAGGTCAACTAGAAATGCCTTTCTGGTTCTGTCTGGAGAAAAAGAACAGCTCTGAGATTAGGAGAAGAGTGGATTCTATAGGAGTTTCTGTGGGAGGCGGAGGACCGTCAAAGACAGAAAGGAGGTGCTTTGTGCAGAAGGACCACAGAGTCCTCATTAGACCAACTGAGGCTATGGTGGGAGATAATGGAGTCATTTCCAAGGCAGGGGCATATAACCTGGAACTAGAGGAGTAGACTGGACCTTGAGAGAAACAGTGTTGACTTTCAGAGAATCAGACAAAGGTTCTGGCCAGTCACCTGCTGGTGGTGGTCTCCAGAACGAGGCAACCCATCAGGGTCTCCTTGAATCCTTCTCCAAGCTGAGCTCACAGCTGTTACATGTGCCTGGGACCACAAAGTGGGACATCCTAGTGCCCATGGGCATATTTCCACCTTGGGGGGTGGGGGGTGGGAAGAACGTTAATTCCAAGGCTGGAGTCACAGTATGAATCCAAAACCTTACCATGGTAGTATGGGAAGTTTGGAATCTGCCGAACTGTGGAAGTGTTGAGTTCATGTGTGTCAGGATCCTGTGTTTGTGTCAAATGGGGGAGAGGTTTGGGAAGATTTTTAGACTTTTCACTCACCCTCCTTCTAATAAGTCATTAAATCAACTTGGATTCTACCATGAGAGGTATTTATATTTAAATTATACACTAGAGTTTATGGACATAGAGATGGTCACGGGCACCATGATCACATACTTTTGTATTAGGTTGTGAAGGCTCTGTATACTACTGAAAGTGCTTCTGAGTTCCTGCACTGTCTCCAGTGTTTCACCATGTTCAGGGTATGTGCTAGGATTGGTACTTATGTATGTGCCAGAATTGCTTACACTAAGGTGTGTATGTATGCTATGTGTTGAAAAGATACACAGTTTGAGGCAGTATTTGTGTTAGGTTTGTCTGAAGGGTGTGTGTGTGTGTGCTGGGAATGTGTGTATGTGTGGCTTTTAGGGGTATGTGGGTGTGGGACACTAAACTCTTTTGGTTCACAAATGTCATATCATAGGCAAGTATGTACTGTGCCTTCTTTGGAAACCGTAAACATCATTGTTTACTCCCGGGGTAGGAAATTCTATTCATTTCTGGCTGGGGACACTTCAGGGACTTTCTGGGCCCTGAGTCTCCTTTGGGACCTCTCACATCAGTTAGGAGTGGGACATTTCTTAACTTGAAGTTAAGCACTCTTTACCCTCTGAATTTCCAGTCTGAATCCAAGAAGACGAACCGCAACACTTCCTTCAATAAAACTGTCTATGAAGAGGTAAGGAGCTCCTCTGAATGGGTTTAGTGCTCATAGCATATAGCCCTGAAGTCATACACGTGTGAAAAGTCATCCATAGGGTCTCAGGGTTGTAGGGATTTTAGGGATCTTCTAATCCAAATCTTCATTTTAGAGATGAAGAAACTGAGGTTCAAGGACAGTGATGGTCTAACCCAAGATCATATCATATTTTGGAGTTTGACTCCTGTTGGGGAGATAGAGTTTTAAATTAGGGCTATCCCCAGGCTAGTTTCCCAGCTGTGTGCCACACACTGGACATCTCTCCTTTCCACGGGTATGTGTGTGTTGGGGAACGGGGAGCAGAGAAGGGAGGATAAATGAATTTAAATGATTTTCCCATTAGTAAGTAATTGGGAATCATTCCAGGATATAGGTGATCTTCAGCTGCTGCTGGGATGGACACTGCACAAAAGAGACCAATGAGCCCCGTGGCCAATATGATTCCCATCAGGCCATTTAGGGAATGGAAAGTAGGGACTCAACATTTATTGGAGGTTTATTGCATATATGTGTGTGTATATATATATATATATATATATATATATATATATATATATATATTAGCCTGCCAGTGTCTTCATGTGAACTATCTTATTTAATACTCACAGAATACTATGCGGTAGTATAATTATACTTCCCATTTATACCCAGAGAATTTAAAACATGGAGAGCACCCCACCCATCAGCCTCATTTAACACCAGAGCTTCCACCTGTGGCCTGATAAAGATGTTGCCCCTGGTCACAAGGGTGAGGGTAGATGGGTGCCTGCTGGAATTTCTGGCACTTGAGCTGCGGCCCTACATTAAAGCCAGCTGGACAGGCCAGGGTTGTAAAGGACACCATGTGGGCCAAGGCAATCTACGTGGGTCACGAAGAGGGGTGGTGTGGTTAAAAAGCACTAGAAATGGAGCCAGAAGAACTGGGTTCAAGCCCCTCCTTTACTTCTAACTAGCAGTTGACCCTGAATTATTTGCCTTACCCATCTGAGCTTCCTTTTCTTATGAATTATGAATCGGGATAATAATTCATAGCCCACAGGGTTGTTATAAGGATCTCTTAGTGGGAGGGTCTGAAGTTCTCCTTTTCTTCTGCAGGTGGGAAAGAGAGCATCCAAAGCTGAGATCCCGGCTCGACTGAGCCGCAGGAAGCTGGAGAACTTCTGTATATATTCCTAGTTGCCGCAGCTGTTCTCACCTTCCTTACGGTCCAGCTTCTGTCACAATGGATGACACCACATGACTCTCTG
>NW_006794304.1:320250-322356 GCF_000442215.2 Lipotes vexillifer | reverse complement strand
CGGTTCCTAGTCTGGAGAGTTTGTGCATGGTCTATATTTTGTTTTGAAAAAATGATTGCTAACAGCCATTATAGCTATCTCAGCTCAGAGACTGGACAAGAATGAGTAGAGATATTGGGTAGTTTCCAAAAACTGACTCAGCAATCCAAGTACTGGTAATCTTTCAAGTGCTATGTAAATGTATGGTGGTGGTATTATTAGCATTAAGATTCCCTTCCTCTGGTTTTCTAATCTATGACTTGTCTTCCCTCCTCCCTAATCAGGGATGACCACATTTTTAGACCCTTCCCTTGCCCAGGCCCATCTTCCAAAGAGGAAAGAAAGATAATGGGGATACAGAGGAAAAGAAACAGCCCCCTCTGTTGTGAGGGTGGAATAACTAGCTGTAAGCCAGCTGGCAGGTTCTCCAAGGGGGCCATGCCTGGGCTTTGGTCACAAAAGGGTGTAGGCAGGAGCGAGGGTAGATGGTGCAAAGCAAGCCCATCTCTGAGTGGAAAAATCACCCAGAGCCCATGCCATCCTGATAACCTGGCAGTGGGACCAGTTTTGTCTACAGAACGAGGTTTGACTTACAAAAACACATTATTAGACATCTATTCTGGTCTCTTCACAGTTACAAACAATATTGTATTTAAGTTCTGAGTCCTGATGTTCCCCATGGCACATGCTGGAGGGAGGGCTCAGACAGCTGAGCAATTGGGAACCAGGCACCTTGCTGGGCCCCCCTGAGTCTTCAGGCCAGACCCTTCCACAAGGCTGTGGAGAGCAGGCTGAGACTCTGGCCGAGCCCAGGAAAGGGTAAACTGGAAGAGAGCCTACTCAGGGACTCCCAACAGGTGACATTGCATGGAGCCTGTTCTTCAATTGCCCCACTCTGTATTTAAGGTATGAATTTAATATAGAACTGTGTTGTTATTTAGAGGTAGTCTAAATTTCTTTCCTGAATTAAATGTCTGGGTCTCCTCCCTATTTTGTACTTTGCTTCTCTATAGCAGCCAAAGAGCACACGTGGGCCATCAATAAACACATCTGTTCAACTCCTGCTGGAGAGGAGTCTGGCTTCCTGGTAAGCTGTCCGTGTCTCCCAGCCTGTGTTCACACTGGAACCACAGATCCTAGGGTCCCCAGATCCCAGGACCACTTAGTCTTGGGGGATAAGCCACCTGCTCATGCCCCACCTGATCCCTCTCCCCTGCAGGTGTGTGGTTGGCCAGGCTAGCTTCTTCCTGGAGGCAAGTGTGGACAGACCACATCCTAGAGAAAGTGTCAAGGGTAAAACTTGGAAAATATATGCAAAAGGAAGGGGTGGGTGGAGGAGCCGAGGCACCTATTAGGAGCTGAGCTGCTCAGTCAAGGAGTTTGTTGAGAAGAGGGAGTGGGAAATGTTAGGGGGTCGCAGCAGGTCAGATGAACACCAGAGATGTGGACCGTTGCCTGCTGCTGGCCTTTCACATGTCCTGAGTTGCATAGCTCTTGAACTGGCCAGATTTGTTTAAGGAGCAGAAGAGATCCTATGGGCCCAAGACCTTTTGGGATGCTCTATTCTGGAGTGTAATAATGTATATCATTATCATCTTACATGTCTTTGTTGAGCTTCTGTGATAAAGCCTTACAAAGATAATTATCCATGCAATGACCAGCCAATGAGCAAAGCAGTAATTAAGCTCCTGCTGTGTAGGAAGCACTGCCTGGCTCCCTGGAAGTACTCACTTCAGGCCACAGAAGTCATACTGACCCCATGGACCATGTGCAGGGGCGCATGACAGCAGAAGCACAGTATTCAAAAACATAAACGGGCTGCAAAGCACATGTAACGCAAGTGGACACGAGAGTATCATGAATGTAAGTCAAGGGCAGTGTAACTTACAGGCAGGGGGACAGGGCTGAGGCCACAGTTTGGGGGAGAAGAGAGATATTATGGCTGTTATGCATCCAGACCTGACAATAAAGAGGGAAATTCTTTTGGGTAAATACAGGAGGCTTATTCAGGAGAGGCATTTTAAGCACTTAAAAAATATATCAGGGCTTCCCTGGTGGCGCAGTGGTTGAGAGTCCACCTGCCGATGCAGGGGACCCGGGTTCGTGCCCCGGTCCGGGAAGATCCCA
>NW_006794304.1:313017-319812 GCF_000442215.2 Lipotes vexillifer | reverse complement strand
AAAAAAAAAAAAAAAAAAAAAAAAAAAAAAAAAAAAAAAAAAAAAAAAAAAAAAAAAAAAAAAAAAAAAAAAAAAAAAAAAAAAAAAAAAATCCCCAAGCCAATCCAGTTCCCTCCACAGAGGCAGCCACTGATAAGATTTTTGTATTTCCTTTCAGAACTTTTCTTTACCTATATAAACATAGTTATTTTTTTTATCCAACTGGTAGCATATGATACACACTATCCAAGACTTTGTTCTTTCCATTAACAATGTATCTTAGAGCTCATTCTATATTAGCACATATTAGTCTTTACTTTCTTTACAGAAGTGGCAGGTTTTGCCATTGCATGGGTATACTTTCATGTGCTTAACCAGATTCCTACTAAATGGACACTTAGGTTATTTGTAGCCTTTTATTTAAAAAAATACTACTGTGGTCATGATTTTACCTAGATCTTTGTGTCTGTAAGTGAGAATATCAGTTGGATTTATCTTAGCAGCTCTTTAGAGGAACATGTGAAGGTCCAGGTCCCCTTCAACAACATGACAAGCCTTGGCAGAGTTCTGAGGTGTGTATCTGAGCTGAGAGGCAGAAACAGTATGAGCATGCAAGGAGACAAATGGAGATGGGTTTGGGAAGTCATGGGGGTGAGAGGAAGGGGGAGGCACAAATCCAGACATTGCTGAGACACTGAAGGAAATTTTGAAGTGCTTCTGCCTGCGGGAGCCCCAGGCCCTATTAGGTCCAGCACTGCAACCTCATGGAGGGAGGCAGCTGCTTTTCAGGGGACATTTTCATAGGTAGATATTTCAGGAAACTCAAGATCATTCTGTTGCGGTGCTGGCACCACCTGTGAGCCAAAAGACACACAATAATATGGTTAATAAAGCAATTATCCAAGCTGATGACAAGCATTTATGGAGAATCTCCTAATGGTGAGCGCCATGCGCTAGGCTCTTTGGAAGGGAGATATAAGACAATTTAGTGCAGCAAATTGAGGGTGTTCAAAAATGACAATAAAAGGCCTGGCTCTCATGAAGCTACAGTCTAATGATCCCAGTCTCTACCCTAGCGAGAGAAACAATGCAGACATTTATATAAAGATAATTCAGGTGATAGAGGCTAAGTTCCAAAATAATAGTCCAAACCATTAGACCTTCATATTCCAAGGGTTCTGAGGATCCCTTGTCTGACAGTGTTCAGGAAAAGCTCTAAAGAGAAGATGAGACTTGAGCTGATGCAGAAAGGAGGTTAAGTACCATCAATAGCTTGGAAATAGCACAATCCTTCTTTGAGATATCATGCAGAGACAAGTGTCAGAAAATAACTAAAGTAGGTTTGAGAATTTCCTGATCAAGTGGGAAATAATGGCCTTCAGAGACCAAGAACCAGAATTCCTGGTCCTGAAAATTCTGAGGGCAAGGAATAAATTCTAGAGTTTGGCTGAGGAAATGCACTGATTTCCACTTATATTGTGGGTGAAGGTGGTTTTAGGGGTCTTGAGTTCCTGGAGTGGTGTGGGAGTCATGCAGGACTGACCAGACAAGGTGGGGGGTCACATGACCATTCTGAAACTCAGAGCAGGGACTGCTGTCCATGACTTTAAGATTGACCAGTATTGCCCCAAATGCAAAAGGCCAGGCCCAAGCAGCTTTAGTGAATGTAGTGAACAGTACAGATTTGACCCTGAGGCCAAAGATAAAGTTCCTAGCTGGCTAGGCATTAGGCCATGCTCTAGAAGTCGGGACATGAGGCAGATGATGGTTGAACCAAACTGTGTATTTGCACAAGTGTTTACTGAGCAAATTCTATCCATCTTTTAAGACCCTATCCAAATTATTTTTTTATGAAGCCTTTCCTGGCTACCTCCATGCAGTTCCGTCTACCATTTCCAATGTCCGAAAAACCCTTGGGAACTGCACACATAATAAGTAGTCACATAGAGTATTTTCTGTCATCTTTCAGGTGACTAAATCAATCCAACTCTCCTACATCAAAGATAGATTACAAGTCTTCAAAGTCAAAAGTGGTGCCTTAAACATATTTGAATCCCCATAGCACTCAGACCAGTTCTGGGCAAGCAAAAGGTATTCAATAAATATCTACTGATTGATTCATCAATCACAGAGAAGTAGCATAATTGAAAAACTTTGAGAGTTAAAAAAAAATCTTGCTCGAACATATTACAGGGAGGAAATTCTGGGGGAGACTTGAAAGCAAAAGTATGAATGGACCCAATATTTCCAGGAAAGTGAAAGTGGAATGGACAGCCAGATTCAGATCAAGGTTAATTGTTTAAGACTTTTCAGGGTTATTTAAAAACCCCTTGTGGTTTTTAATATTGAAATTCCAACCACTATCTGTGTGAACTTAGGCAAATTTAATTTCCTGAATCTCAGCTTCTCTGGCTATAAAGTTTGGATGACAGCACACTTGTAGAGTTGTTTTAAGGATCAGATGAGAATATGTTTGCTAATGCTTTGTAAACTGTAAAACTTTATATAAACTTATTATTAATGGGAAATTCTATGCTTAAGGGATGTTTTAACACTCTAATGAAACCAATGTGCTGTAGTTAATAGCACATATTCCGAAAAATCTTGACATTAGACTGTTGGCTAATTTCCAATTGTTTTGGGAAGTTGCCATTTTGATGGATTAGAGATAGATTTAGAAACGTACATGGACCATACAGTGTTTGGGTCTACAGACTCTTATTTTGGTAGTGTTAAGATTAATCAATATAAGATATCATTAAATTAATTTGAAATGTTCAGCTTTTGGCCACACAGATGTAAATCAGGAGTATTTGTTTCAGTATCTCTATGAACCATGGAGTGTGTCAGGGGGGCACACAGTGAGTGGAACTTGAGCTCCTCTGCTTTCAGTTAAAATGGTCTGGGCAATATTTCCTCATTTTATGGGCCTCAGGATACAGAGAAAATTGTTCTCACCTTCTGAGGTTTCTGTATAGAGCAGTAGATTGTGGCTGACCTCTCTTTCTTCTGAGGAACTGGGGTCTGTCCCTGTAACAGACCAACACCAGGATATCCATAATCACCAGACAAGAGAGAGCTTTCCAGAGATTCACCCTCAACTCTTGAGGAAAAGGGGCACCCCACCAGGTTCTGATTACACATAGAGGGTGGGAACTGCCTTAGTGCAGTGGAAACAGTGCCTCTGGTTTCCCAACACCTCCCTTATTTATGGCCCAAGAATGGGAGCCAAGTTCCTTTATTTCAAGGGACCCCAAGGTTGGTAAACATGGATAGAATCACAATTCTCTGCCCTTGCACTGCTGGTCCTGTCCCCCAGTTTGGAGAGATTAGTCTTTCAGGTTACTGCATGGTCCTAGAATGGGGAGGGGGAGGGAAGGTGTACTGATCAAAAGAGCTCACCTGAAAGTCTAGGAACACCTGTGTATACACAGTTTCCCCTTCAATCGCAAGCGCCGGTGTCGTGTCATCTGGAGTGACGAGATCATACTCTGCTTGCCCCTCAGAGTCCGAGTCATGTCCAGCATCCTCCTGAGTGACCAAATCACACACCTGGTCTCTTCCATTGACGGGCTGGTGCATCTCTGTCCTCTCCTCATCCTCCTCAGTTGTCCCATTGCTGTCAGAGCTGCTGTCAGAGATGTGCCTGGCAGTCTTAGGGAAAGTGTCCATCTTCTCATACCCTTGGGAGAGCATGGAATATACTGTGTGGTCAGCAGTGGGCTCTGGAACACATTGTGCAGGGTTGGTAAAATATGTGCCAGCCCCCTTCTCTCTCTTGCTTGGTGCAAGAATCCAAGCTGCTCTGACTCCTACCCCAGATGAGACCTAGAGAACTGGAGGAGAAGGTGTTTTCCTGTCTTCCCTCACAGGACTCCATTCCATTACCCCTTCCTTCTCCCTTTCAAGCATTCACTTATTCATTCACTTGATAAGCATTCATCGAGTGTGATATGTGATGGACTTAGGAGCTCTCAGTGAGCAGGACTGGCCCCGTTGAATAAACCATCCTAACTGCCATGACAGGTACTCTGGGGAAACACAAAGGTGAGTTAGACCTCTTGAAGGAGTACACTGTCTACCTGGGGGTCAGATCTATACATAAATCAACTAATGTAAGGCCAACTGTGACAAGTGTCATAGGAAAAGTATGAGGAAAGTGCAGAAGTGAGAGGAGATGGTCTCTGGTTAGGAAGCAGAGAAGAACTTGTGAAGTGGTAGAATTAAGGTAGGCCTTGACATTGGGGCAGGACTTTGTTGAATGGCAGTGTATGCTTGGTGGAAAGAACAGCATGATTAAAGGCAGGCATGAAACCTGAGGCACCCTCTCTTCTGGGAAAGGATGACACTTAAAATATTTGACAACCACAATGGTTTGGGCATAGGACAATCAGAATGGGTGCCCGCTATGAACAACTGGGTGGATGTCTACTGCCTTTGGGACATATCAAGCAACCCATTTGATCTAAGTGTAGAATAATAATGGCTCACATTTATTAAGTGCCTACTATGTGTCAGTCACTGTTCTAAATGTTTTTCATGAATAAATTCATTTAACCTGCATAATACCCCATGAAGCCTAGACAATAACTATTCTTATTTATGTTTCACAGATGAGGAAACTAGAGCACATAAATGTTGAATATTTGCCCAAGTAAGTGGGAGGGGCAGGATCTGAATGCAGGTAATCTGGTCCCTGGTGTTCTTAACTGTTACTCAATACTGCTCCCTATGCACTTTGTGTAGGAAAAAAGTAGACAAAAGGTGGCCTGGCCCAATACTGAGCAATAATCATAGTTATCACCTATTGAGTGCACACGGTGGGTGCTGCCCCACGCAGTCCTCACAGCAACTGAGAGGTTGGTGCCTTCATTTTGCAAAGTAAGGAAACTAAGGCTTAGAGACTGAATTGCCCAAGATCACTAAAAAGGAGGAGAGCTAGGATAGAAACACAGGATTATCTGACCTCAGGACTCATACACATGACCACTAGATTATCTTGCCTTTTGAGTAACAGACAAAGCCATGAGGAGCCATTGATGGTTTTAGAGCAGTCAGAATTAAGCTTTTCAAAGGGGGAGCAGAAGCGATAGAAAGGAAAAGTTCTGGAGAGGAAATGGCCAGTTAGGAAACTATTCACAATATTTCAGGGAAGCAGTTACAAGGAATGGGAATGTTTGTTAATAAGGACTTGTTAAATAAATTAAGGTACATCTGTGGAATGGAATAAATGGGAGTCAGTCTTAATCTACGTATGCTAATATTGCTAGGATCTACTGTTAAGTTAAAAAAGCAGATTCAGAAAAATGTTATAGATGGCTCCCATATGTGTAATCAAAGGAAGAATATATGGCTTGTAAATGCATTAAAATGCTCTGAAAGGATTTAGACATACATATATCTTAACGATGGAGGTCTCTTCAGGGAGAGCTGGAGATTGGGATTTAGAAGGAGATTATTTTTAATTTATACCATGTGAATATGTGACTTTTCAATTAAAAAAAGAACCTGTTTAATAAAACAAAAAATTGATGACAGCATGAACTCAGGTAGCGGCAGAGTCTCCAAAAGAGGAAACTCTGGAGAGATAGTGGAGAAATAAAAGAAGCAGACCTTGGGCACTGAGGAGAGGTGCTGGGGGAGGGAAGAGGGACAGGGATGACAGTGGTGTCCCCAAAACTTTTTTATTCCTCCTCCTGTGCCCAGGGTGCCAAGGAAGGAGGGTTCAGGCTAGGGGAGACCAGGGTCTGTTCTTCCAGCTCTAAGGAGGAAGCTGGTGGGAATCTCCAAAGTCTAGCCTCATTTCCATTTCATGCCCCCTTTTTCTTGGTTACACTTTCCCATCAGAAAAGGCTGCAATGTTGGATTTCTGAGCCCCTGGCTCCCCCACACATTCCCTCCTCCTATTCCATCTCCTTGGGGCATCCCCTCCATGAGAAGTGACATAGGGTTTTTTAAAGCAGGGTTTGACTGAGTGGCCAGAGTTTGGGGATTCCTTAGAACTCCAGAGCTTCAGAGTTCAAGGTGTTAATTTAGGACACTGAGATTTGGGACTGGGAGAATAAGGAACAGGCATCTCAGCTCTCCGCCCCAACACTCATCAGAACAGCTCCACTTTAACGTGCATTGTGATTTGGGGGTGTTGCATAATATTTTGTTTGAGGAAAGCATTCCTTAGCTTTTTCAAAAATTGGAAAACCACCACCTCAGTAATACTTATGGGTAATAGGTATCTAAACAGTCTTATGAGTTTTAATTTCAACTAACTTTTAATTTTGCTTCAGTCACAGATTTACTATTTCATCTGGTCTTTGTTTCTCCATTCTTGGAGTGGAGACAGTAAATTCATCCTCATCATGGGGCACATTCCAGTGATGGTAGTCAATACCTGAGGAATCCTAGAGACCCCGGAGGAAGGACTAGTTCTCCTAGCTCTTGTTACCATCTTTCAGGAGTTCAGTCTGGTTGTGGCTTTTGTTCTCCAAACCACCTTCCTTTAGCATGTTGCTTCTCAGACTTTAACAGGCATATGATTCACCTACAGATCTTGTTAAAATGCAGATTTGTGTTCAGTATTCCCGGGTGGTGCCCAAGAGTTGCGTTTGTAACAAGCCCTTGGGTGTACCCACGTTGCTGGTCACACATTGAGTAGCCACACTCTGGAGCTTCCATCTGGCCTGGGAACCCCATAGCCTGTGTCACTGGTGATATATTACCTGGTGTGTCAGCTGGAGCCTCAACTTGACTGGAACTGAAGGCTGGGGCTGAACCTGAGAAATCAAGTTAGAGAAGGGTTATCATTAGGGCTGTGAGGGG
>NW_006794304.1:306995-312917 GCF_000442215.2 Lipotes vexillifer | reverse complement strand
GGAAAGAGTCTCTGATTCTGTGAGAGTCAAAGGAGAGAGAGAGAGAGATTTCTGAGGACAAAGGGAAAAGGCTTTAGGGAGAAGGGTGAACCCTGATGTGAGCACAAGCCCATGGGAAAGGATGGCCAGAGTCTAGGGTCATCTTCAGTTGAGGAGAATTCTCTGGAGTTTCCTGCCATCTCTCTGGAAGGGAGAGCTCTAAACCCTCTGTGGTAGCCACTCATCAGGTTGGTTTGCTGGCTCACAGTAATTCTTCCAGGGACCCTATATATTCTAACCAGTCTGTTCTTTCTGGGAACTACTCCATTCCCACTTCAATACTGAAATTCTAGAAGGAGCTACCAATCACAAACACTCATTCCATTGTCCACAGTGATTGGTCCAAGCAATAGTCACATGACCTGAAGCTGAGCCAATCAGAGAGATTTCTGAGGTTCTTCAAATTGGAGTTTCAGGGGAAACATCTTTTTCCCCTTCCTGGTGTCAGAACTACTAGTATGTGTGAGTCTGGAGCTACCAGTTGCTGTGTTTTGGTACATTCCACCCCCACCCCTTCCCTTCAGCTGGCTGTATTAAGAGAGTTAAGCTGGCTTATAGGGAAAAATAGGGATGAGAGATGGAGAGCTCTGTTGGCTTTTGAGTCTCTGGTGACATTTGTCTCTAGGCCAGCTCTTCTCTTCCTTGCCCATAGACTGATTATGTGAGTCTCCAAATAATAAACCACTCCCCTTGCACCTCTCCCCACCCTTTCTTGTCTAAGCTAGTTTGAGTTGGGTTTCAATTATTTGCAACTAAAGAGTCCCAGCTGATACTCCTCCCCTATCATTCTGAGAAGAAATGAGGTCTTGGGAGAGAAGGGGTAGGAGGGAATTATGAGAGGACAAAGAAGTCTCCAGAGGTCCTAGGGAAATGGCCTCATACTGGCAGATATCATTGATCTCAGAAACTCACATCGTCCTTTTTTCTTCCAAAAGCACCAGCCAGAGATCCCAAAGCACAGAAGGGTGAAAAGAACCATCAGGGAGAGCCCAGACCAAAGTGCTGTCCTCTCAGGTCCTGTGAAGAGGAACTGAGTGATATCAATATAAATAACAACAAGGGAGTTGGGGCAAGCAATGGACAAAACATAAAGGCCATCCTACCTGCCTCTTAAAATCCCATACTATTGCAGGAAATATTCCTTTTCATTCATTCATTCATTCTACAGCTATTTATTGAGCAGTCATATTCCAGGCAAGAAATTATAGCAGTAAGGCAGACACCGTCCCTGGGTAGAGAGGTTTATTGCTTGCCCAGTGTCACAGAGTTTTAAGTACCTGAGCTGGGATTTGAATGCAGGCTGTCAGATCCTAAAACACCCTTATCCATCACACTACACTGCCCCTCTCTATAAATGGCATAAGGACAGTTCTAGACAGTGAATCCAGATTACTATTGATCAGGGCTCTAAAACCATTTGCCAGACACAGCCTGACCCAGCATTTTCACATCCTGGGTAGACCTTTCTTTTTTTCTACTTCTCTCTAGGGAAGAGCAGAGCACAGAACTCAGAGCCTCAATCCTGCTTCTGCTGTGTGACCTTGGTTAGTATGACTGAGGAATGAAATTGTCTATTTAATTTTAATTAATTAAAATTTAAGTTAAAAATCAGCTACTCTATTCCTTATTGAAAAACTGATAAGTATATTTGGAACAACTCAGATATAAATATATTTTTTCAACTGCAAATTTTATGAAATCTGAATACAGATCAACTACTGCCCATGAGAATTTAGCATCTGAATTAAGATGTGCTGTAAGTGTAAAGTACATATTGGATTTCAATGACTTAGTACAAACTGAAATGCAAATTATGTCATGAATAATTCTTTGTATTGACTACATGTTGAATTGATGATAGTTTGGATATATTGAGTTAAATAAAATATATGATTAAAATTAATTTTACCTGTTTCTTTTTGCTTTTTCTAATATGACTATTAAAATTTTTAATTGCCTATTATAATTTCATTATATTTCTATTGGAACGTGCTGCTCTAAAGACTCTCACTCACACTCCCTCACTGCACTTTATAAAGAACCACTCAGAATGAAAACTCTTGGGTCCACGGACTTAAGGCTCTGAGGTCTGGCTGAACAGGAGAGCAACCTGGACAGAGGTCCCTAGAAAGAAACTGCTGGGAGCTGTTGCTGACAGGATTGCTGGCTCTGCATGTGAAACTGGGGTGTTTTTCTCCACTTCTCCAGGAAACACTGAGGTGAGCTCCCCCTTGGGACACGACAGCTCCTTTCTGTAGGGGGCTCCATCTGTATGTCACGTTGTGTCCACTGTCCTCCACTGAGCATGTCAGGCTGATCCTGCAGACGCCGTCCTCTGTGAGCCCGAGGCTCCTGGTGACTTTTGGCTTCTTCAGCCTCCCTATGTGAGGAGAAAGGCAGACCAGATGTGGAGTCAGGCCTGCACCCTGGGTGCATTCAAAATATATTAATTCGATATACCATTCAAAATATATGCATGAAGTTGTGGGTTGACACTGCCTTAGGGCTGGGAAGGTGCCTCCAGGAGTGCACCTGGACTTTTCTTTGATAGATCTAAAATCTCAGACTCATCACTTTACTCATCTTTGGTCCTTGGAAATAGAGGGGTTAATGAAAAGTGAAAAAAGATACCCCATCATTCTATACAGTATACTGTGAAGAACAAGCAAACCAATCAACACTTCCAAGTGCCCTGAGGCCCTTCAAGGCTTACATTTCGAGGTCCCATCATCTAATTTGTTTACCTACATGAGATAAGGAATATGGAGAGGTGAGCACAGCACTGTCACAGAGTAAGCACTTAATAAATGTTAACAATTTTAAAAGCAGCGTAAGACTGGCACTCTTTGTTCCCAATTTCTTATTCTTTTTGCTTGATCATCTTCCTGGTTCTTTGATATCTGAGTCACAGTAGGCAATAGAAGTGAACAAGCTGACTTGCATATTTTAACAGGACCATGGACAGTGACTCTTTTCTCATGTACTGAGACACCAACATGCCCAGGCAGGGGATAGGTTGACCATGTCTGAATGGCAGAGGTGAAGGAGCTGGCAAATATAAATTATACAGGCTGTGCAGCTAAGCTCCTGTGAAGCACAGGGCTGAGGAGGAAGATTCTGAGTTCTTTCCCTCACACTCAAGGAAGCCAAGTAGACTTCCAAGCTCTTGGAGGTCACAGGACAATAAAGGCTTTCTCCTCAGTCTTCTGTGATTGTACCCAGCCAGCTCTGCCTTTATGCAAAATGATAATGTTCTATAAAAATACGGGTTGGAGAGTTCCTTGTCCCACCCAGTAATCAATGCAGGAGGACAGGGCGAGTACCAGAAGTTGGTTGATTGAGGCTTAACTGGAAGCCTAGAAGAAGGGGGCCTGGGCTAGAGGAATTTGCTCAGCTACTGATTGTATTGTCCTCCTGTGAACTTACTGGTGTGAACTGAGTAGCTGTCCTGTGGGTCTGAGGCATTTTGTAGGAGGAGGGAGATGGGATAGGCAGCAAGGAGGAGAAACCTTCCAGGGAATGAATCTAATGATGGGCGCTCTACTCAGACTCACGGTAGATGCTCAGGTTGATATGTTTTATGCTGGCAACTCTGGTGTTTGAGCACACATAGGCGTGGTAGGGGCCGGCGTCCTCCATCTTCAACTGGCCAATCATTAGGGAGTAGTCCTGGCTGGAGACGCACACCGTGCTCTGATTTGGATCCTTGAACTTAATGAGTTGATTGGCTGTTGCTTCTTCTCCCCACTCTTTGCTGATAATAGAGGTGTTAAACATCCAGACAACGTTGTCTATGTGCTGACTGTCCGGGAGCGCCAGGGACAGGGTGATGGACTCCCCCAGGATCCCCGCCACTGTCTCCCCCATTGGTCTTCCTCTGGAAGCTCCTAGACCTGTAGCCAGAGGTGAGACATTGCTGTTTCAGCCACTGGTCTCAATCTCTTGACCCTCAGCCTGCCCGAAGGGGACCATAGCCTGATACACCCTCCTGCCCAGGCCTCCTTCTTCCTTTCTCTGATGAGGCACCCCTGCTGCTTTCCCATGACCACTTGTCATGCACAGGTATGCACCTGGCTCTGCCCATTGCATATCCAGTCCTCTCCTGCCCTCTCTGCCCTTCTAAGGACACCCTACGAGACACTCCTACCCAGGCAAAGAGCAATCTGGATTTCTGCATCCATACTCTCTTTCCCTCTCTTGTGTTATAGACCCTTGGAGTTTCAGAGTGCCCTGGGAGTTCCCAAGTCCCCTACCAGTCTCTCAGGCTCCTGAGGGTAGAGAAAAAGGGATTTTCGGGCCTGTTCTCTTACCTCCCTACCTTATCTGTGTCCTGCCAGAATCCTGGGGTTTAGGCTCTATAGCTACTTAGACTGTTTCTGGAATCCCCTGGAGGGCCTCAGTGGAGCCAGTTACCTGTACAGAACTGCCAGGCATGGACAGGGCGGGAGCTGCTCTGGCTGACTGGGTTCTTGGCTCTGCAGATGTATGGCAGGTTTGGGTCACAGGGCAACCAAGAGATGGTGAGACTAGGCCCCCCCCAGGATTCAGAAGCATGGGGATCCCTCGAAGTCCAGTAGTACTGAACATCTTCCCCTGCCCCCTTCACGGAGCATACAAGGGTGATGTTACAGGAGGCGTTCTCAGACATGTTCACAGACTTCATGATGACTCGGGGCTCCTGCAGCTGTTCTGCAGGAACAAGGGCAATAGGAAGACTATTCAGACTGCTTCCCCAGCAGGAAAGGGCTAAGTGAAAAATATGGTGTTGGTAGAAGATCTGGGGGCCAAAGGAAGAGGCCAGCATTATCTGTTCCAGTGGGAAGTCTTTTTTTTTCCTCTTTGTATCCCATGCAGGCTAGGTTGATTGCCTTTCCTCAGTGCTTCCGTAGTATCCTCTACAGCTGTTATCACCAAGACTCAACATGACAATAGTCTGATTATTCCCTCTCTCCCCCACCAGTTAGTGAATTCCTTGAGGACAGAGCCAGTGTCTGTGTCTGAACATCTAACATCTGCCTGGTCCATGAAAGACACTCATGAATGTTTGGTAAATAAATGGATGAATGAGCCAGCTTCAAACATTGGGGATTTGGAAGCTCTGCCTCTATAATTTGAGTTGCCCTTGCCTTTTGGTCTAGATTTGGGACCCACTGTGCTTCCAGACTTTCTTCCTGGTCCTCTCCTTTCCTTTTGTTCCATATCCTCTGTTCACAGCCTGTGTGTGTGTGTGAGTGTGTGTGTAAGTTCATTTTCTTTTTTGAATAGGCAATACATACATAATATTGAAATTGCAAAGTTACAAAAAGGTACATATGCACACACAAAGAAACAAGCTTTCTTGCCCCAGCCACCTAGTTCCTCTCCCCAGGAATTATTGTTCTGGGAGGCAATTACTGTTATGAGATTCTTGTTGATCTTTCCAGAGATATTCTAGTTGTAGACACATATATATAATAGCATGCTGTATATATTGTCCTTAAGCTTTTAAAAATTTTAATGATATATCTTGGAGATTGTTGTATGTTAGTACATATTAAGTTGATTCATTCTATTTCTGTTAACTGCATAGAATTCCATTTCTTTAATATATCCAGAGCACCCTAAAAAATCAATCAGAAAGGTCAAACAATCCAATAGAAACTCGGTGTTATAGGCTAAATTCTGTCCCCACAAAGTTCATATGTTGAAATTCTAACCCCAAGTACCTTAGAGTGTGATTGTATTTGGATATAAGACTGTATTTGGAAACGGAGGTAATTATTTTAAAATAGGGCCATTAGGATGGTCCCTAATCCAACATGTCTGGTGTCCTTATAAGAAGAGGAGATTAGGACAGAGACAACACAGACAGAGAGACAACCAAATTAGGACATAGGGACAGAA
>NW_006794304.1:292253-306926 GCF_000442215.2 Lipotes vexillifer | reverse complement strand
CAAGCCAGAGAAAGAGGTCTCAGAAGAAACAAAACCTGCTGACCTCATGACTAGCCCCAGATTTGTGAGAAAATAAATCTCTGTTGTTTAAGTTACTCATTCTGTGCTATTTTGTTATCGCAACCCTAGCAAACCAACACAGATTTTGGCACCAGAACTGGGGTGCTGCTATAATGAATACCCAAAAATATTGAAGTGGCTTTGGAACTGGTTAACTGATAGAGGCTGGAAGAGTTTTAAGGTGCATGTTAGCAAAAACCTAGATTGTCTTCAAGAGACAGTTCATAGACATATGGATGTTAAATGTGATTCTGGTAAGAGCTCAGAAAGAAAAGAAGAGATCTGTAAAGAAAATTTCTATTATCTCAGAGATAGACATATTATTGTCAATATAACATTGAAAGAAATATAAACATTAAACATGTGGCTGGTAAGGTAATAGTTGAAAATGAAGAGCCTGTTATTGGAGGAAAAGTGATACTTATAAAGTGGCAAAGAACTTAGACAAATTATGTTCTAGTGTATTGTAGAAAGCAGAACATTTAAGTGATGAACTGGGTATTTAGTTAAGGAGATCTCCAAGCAAAGCATTGAGGGCACTGCCTGTTTTCTCCTTTTGTAGTAAAATGTGAGAGAAGAAAGATAAATTGAGGAAGGAATTGTTAAGCAAGAAGAAACCAGAATTTAAAGATTTGGAAAATTCTCAGCCTATCTATATAGCAAAAAATGAGAATCTTTGTCTGGAGAAAACACTGAGAGGATGGATAGACAATGGTGTAATTCAAGGATCTAGTCAACCATTTCAGTAGAAATTCTGCCACCTTGGACTGAAGGGACACAGATGGGACAAAATGAAGGAAGGCTGTCAGATTTGGGGGATTTTACAGGATAAGCCAATAGAGATGTCCAGCTGAGACCATGCTTTATCCTTCAAGAAAAGGGAAGAATGACCCCAAGGGCAGTTCAGAGATCAACAGGTCTGCCACTGGCACCACAGGCCTAAAGGTCATAGGCACAGGGGCCGTTGGTGGCGTGGTTTCCTCCTTGGTTCCAGGGGGCAGGGCTGCTGGCCAGGGTCCAGTGCCAAGGAGGTGTGGCTGCCACCCCAGTGGACAAGAAGGATAAATCATAGAGCCAAAGGGGATTATTCTCAGATCTAAGAAGATATGGAGACTTCCCTAGTGGTGCAATTGTTAAGAATCCGCCTGCCAATGCAGGGGATACGGGTTTGAGCCCTGGTCCGGGAAGATCCCACATGCCGTGGAGCAACTAAGCCCGTGCACCACAACTACTCAGCCCTCGCGCCTAGAGCCCATGCTCCGCAACAAGAGAAGCCACCGCAATGAGAAGCCCGCACACCGCAATGAAGAGTGGCCCCTGCTCGCTGCAACTAGAGAAAGCTGACACGCAGCAACAAAAAACCCAATGCAGCCAAAAATAAATATATAAATAAATAAAATTTATTAAAAAAAAAGAAAATACATCATCAAAAAAAAAGAGGTGGTACATATATATACAATAGAATATTACTCTGTCATAAAAAAAATGAAATAATGCCATTTATAGCAACATGGATGGACCTAGAGATTGTCATACTGAGTGAAGTAAGTCAGACAGAGAAAGACAAATATCATATATCACTTATATGTGGAATCTAAAAAAAGGGTACAAATGAACTTATCTACAAAATAGAAACAGAGTCACAGATGCAGAAAATAAACTTATGGTTACCAGGTGGTAAGGGGGGGATAAATTGGACTGACGTATACACACTACTATATATAAAATAGATAACTACCCCAATAAAAATTTTTTAAAAATCTAATAGAATTTGCCCTAATAGGTTTTAGACTTGTTTGGGACCTGTGACCCATTTCTTCTTTCAGATTTCTCCCTTTTGGAATGCAAATGTCTATGTTGTGCTTGTCCCATCATGAAAGCAGGTAACTTGTCTGGTTTCAAAGGTTCACAACTGGAGAGGAATTTTTTCTAGGATGACTTATACCTCAGGTCTCACTTATACATGATTTAGATGATACCTAGATAAGATTTTGGACTTGATGTTGGAATGGGTTAAGACTTTGGGAGCTGTTGAGATGGGGTGAATGTATTTTGTGAGAAAGACATGAGTTCTGGGGGGCCAGAGGGCAGAGTGTTATGGGCTGAATCAAAATTCATATGTTGAATTCATAATCCCTATTACCTCAGAATGTGACTGTATCTGGAGATAGAGACTTTAAAGAGATAATTAAGTTAAAATGGAGTTGCAATGTGGGCCTTAATCCAGTATGACTGGTGTCCTTGTAAAAAGAGGAGACTAAGACACAGACAACACAGATAGAGGGACGACCATGTGAGGACACATCAAGAAGGTGGCCATCTGCAAGCCAAGGCATGAGTCTCAGAAGAAATCAAACTTGCTGACACCTTGACCTTGGACTTCTACCCTCTAGAATTGTGAGAAAATAAATTTTTGTTGTTTAAACCACCCAATCTGATATTTTGTTATGGCAGCTCTAGCAAGCTAATACAGATGGATGGATAAGGGATATTAACAGAGAGAGAGAATCCAAATGGCAGAAAACAGAATCCAAATAGCTCTTAAACACATTTTGGCTGTTCTTCACTCTTGACATCTGTATTTATGGAATTGGGAGAAAAGGACCAATGTGATAGTTCTCTTTGTCCTAGAGAGATTAATTCCTGGAGAGGAAAAAACCCTGCTTTTGAAAATAAAAGGTCAAAACCCACAGATGCTCTCTGGAACTCACCATAGATAGACAGGGTGAATTTCTCACTTGTGGTGACTTCAGAATTCTTTTGGTTTATCTGGGCTTTGTAGGATCCTGCATCTTTCAGAGTCAGCTTGTTGATAGACAAGGAGTTGTTCTGGGTGATGTTTATTCGCCCCTGGTAACTTTTGTCTATTAAGATAATCTTTCCTCTTGCATCTGCTAAAGCCAAAGCTTCTTGGGGACCACTCCAGGTGATGTGCTCAATTTCTGTGTCTACTGAAATGTTCAGGGAGAGAATCACCGAACCCCCTAGAATCCCTTTCACCACTGTTGGGGCTGAGTCCTTTTCAGAGGCTCCTAGCCCTGCAGAGACAAAAGAGGGACTTGGAGGAGGAGCTGGAGTCCTCAAGCCAGCGTTCATTTGTTTGTTCATTTATTCATGCATGTGTGCATTCATTCATTCAATAAACACATATTGGTAATAAATGCCAGATGTTGAGAAATGAAATGATATTTTGGCTGTCCTCCCTCTAGGTCCATTGCTTAGCAAATGGACCTCATTCATCCATTCATTCACTTCCCAAACATTCTCTCCCAGGAATGTAGCTACAATAATCAGTAAAACAGATTTTATAGGTTTCTATTCCTACAGGGAAATTAACATTGTGGCTTTCAATGAATTTCTGAATTTCTCTGAGAATCAGTCTACTCATCTGTAAGACAGAAATGTTCACACCTGTACCATCTTCCTCCAGGAATGTGGTAGAGATGAAATAAAATCGGGTTGCTGTAAATCATAAAGAACTAATCAAGTAAAATATGGAGTATCTTTAAAAGAACAAGATGGATTGATGGATGGCTAAAAGGGTGGATAGATGAACAGGTGTGTGATAAAGGAAGTAAAGTAAAACACCAGTGATAGAACTGAGCTGGGAGGTATCTGAGTGTTCACTGCAAAATTCTTTCAAGTTTTCTGTATGTTTGAGAATTTTCATAATAGACTATTGGGAATAAAAGGAGCATCTCTCACCTCTATTATCACCTTACCTTTCCCTCTGTGCCCACGTATCTCAGCCTGACTTTGGCTTGGCCAGGGAAATCTGGTCTGCGCTTGGGAACAAGGTTTGGGGTTGGGAATAGGTAGGTAGCATTGATTCAACACCTGATTTCCTCATCTCAGGAAAGACTCGGATCTCTGATAACCATTGTTACTAAGGGCTCCAGAGGCCTGACATTTGGCCACGGCAGCTTATTTCCTTGTAGAGGTCCTGTGAGTATCCTCTGGGTGACCCCAACCTGGATTCCCAGATTTCAGGGCTTCTGAGGCTCTAGAGAGTGCTCTGTAAACCCTAGACCAACTCAGATGGGTTCAGGACCCAGACTACACCAGGAATTCTGGGTGGAAAAATATGTAGAAAATGTTAGAGAGAGAGGAGTGTCCAAAGTACAGCCTGGATGGATGGGAAAAGGTTGAAGTGTGTTCTGAAAGCCTAAAGGTTATGGGTTCTGTAGACACAGAGAAGAGATTGGTGCAGGCCAAGGGGGTCTCTGCCCAGACCCCCATCAGCAGAGCTCTTGGACCTTGTGGCATGGTAGCTAGGGAGGACACAGGACTAGGAACCCTGGACACGAAAGGGTCAGTTCAGGTAGACTCTGGGGGCAGATTCAGAAGACAGAAGCTTAGCTGAAGTGATGTTGGTTTGAGGTTGCCTAAAAGAGAGCTCTTCTCATCCAGAAGACACTGCTTATGATTGCTATGTGTGTATTAGGCACTTTGTAGAAATCACTTCATTTAATCCTCAAAATTATCTGGTAAGTAGCCCTGTTTTTCTGATAAGGAACTGAAATTTAGAGAGTTTAAGCCACTTGCCTGAGATCACAGCTTTGGTCAGTTCCAGAGCCCAGATTCTATGTACGTGATGCCCCAGAGTATAGAGGCCAAGAGCACTGACCACCCCATCCTGGAAGCCCAGAGGTGCTGGGTCTTGGCTGGGCTCATATGAACATGTTTTGACATCATCGCTCCTCACATCAACGATAAACAAAGCCTCTCATACTGTCAGTGGGAGGAGCAGGATGTGGTCCTGATCGTACTGTAGCAGAGTGCTACACAGCTCCCTGCAGAGTGACAGGTGCCCCACGTATCAGCCATCTTATTTTTTTTATTTTTTATTTTTGCGGTACGCGGGCCTCTCACTGTTGTGGCCTCTCCCGTTGCGGAACACAGGCTCCGGACGCGCAGGCTCAGGGGCCATGGCTCACGGGCCCAGCCGCTCCACCGCACGTGGGATCTTCCCGGACCGGGGCTCGAACCCGTGTCCCCTGCATCAGCAGGCAGACTCTCAACCACTGAGCCACCAGGGAAGCCCAGCCATCTTATTTTTGAACTACATCATTTGATAAATAATTAAAGGGGGGCTCAAAGATTGTGATAACTGAATTTGACTTGCCCATCCTTGAATAGTGTCTGAGAATAATGTACTTAACAGTGATTATCATAATGACAAACATAGCTTCCACCAACTACGTGCCAAGCACTGTACACATACCATCTCTATCGATAAAACAGTCTTGCATAATACATCTTATTATTTGTATTATATACTTTAAGAAATAGAGGCTCACACACCTAAGAAATGATGGAGCAGGGACTTAATTTCAAATATTCCTGGTACTAAAGCTGGGGGCGAGGGGTCAAAACTTTCTACCCTACTGCCTCCTAAGTTCCTGAAACAGCTCCTTGGAAACACAAAAGCCTCAAGGAAACTCCCTTCTAGACCCAAACAGTGAGGTTTGAGGTAACCCTAATTGGTGGAACCAGACAGAGGGAGATGTCTCTTTGCCCTGAACTGTTTGAAATTCCCTGCATTGACCACCTGAGGCTTGGAGGTCGTTGGATGTGGCTAATTCCAGGTTTATCCAACATAACCAAGAAGCACCTCGAGAGCTGGGTGTGGATATAAACAGCCCTGCTGCCACCTGTGTTTTTACGGTGAGCAAAGATGAAATAGAAAGTGAAGAGGGGGGTTTCCCTGGTGGTGCAGTGGTTAAGAATCCACCTGCCAATGCAGGGGACACGGGTTCGATCCCTGGTCTGGGAAGATCCCACATGCCACAAAGCCACAAAGCCCTTGCGCCACAACTACTGAAACCCATGTGCCCTAGAGCCCGTGCTCTGCAGCAAGAGAAGCCACAGCAATGAGAAGCCCGCACACAGCAATGAAGACCCAACACAGCCAAAAAAAGTGAAGGGAGGTCAAACTAAAATTCAGTCTTGAGGTCTAGGCTCCCTCTACCCCCATACATGCATCTAAGAGTTTTCTAGAGTTTTCCTCACTGCCCATCCCCACCTCCATCCTCACTGCTGTCAGGTCCTTAGTGCTACCTGCATTATCCTCCCTGAATCCCTGGTGAGGAAGAAGGATTCCAGATGGACAGTAACTGCCACAGTCCCAGGTGGTTGAGATCCTCCCTGAGGTACTGGGTTAGCTCTGCCCACTGGAGAGGGCTGAGCAAAGATGAAATAGAAAGTGCTCTTGAGAAATGTTTCTCAGAAACTAGCAGGACTTGGGCCTTGAGGGGGAGGTAGGATGGTGGGGAGAAAGGGTATTCACATAGAAGCCACCTAGCCGAGGGCAACAAGATCATCTCCAGATCCCTAATGAAGCCTCCATACATGTGATAAACAAGGCAGGATGTAGAAAGAAGCTCCAGCAGCTCTGTCCCTCCCTAGGAAACTGACAGCTGGCTTATCCTCAGGACAAGTTCCCTGTATCTCTCTGTGTGTTTTACCCACAGTGTATAGGGAAAAAACTCATCACCCAGTATTTCTTAGCAGGAAAATGTGAGGGTGAGAGGAATAGAATCTGAACCCAGAGTTATTTGTGACCGGGGCTAGAATGTCACCTATTCATGGTGTGTAACCATGCATACTCACACACACACATACAGAGCTCAGAGTAAGGTGGAACTTGCAGAATAATTACCAAAAGGAGAAGAGTTTCCTGCCTTTATCAATTAGAATCCCCAGCAGAAATGTGACCAGCCTCAGAGGAATACCAGTAGCAAGCAGCGGTGGCCACAGTGTGGACTTACCCATGAGCAGGAAGAGGAGAGGGGTCCACAGAAAGGGAGAGAATATGTGTGGCTGACTCTTTGGCGGCTTATTGGAGAAAGTTTGTAGAGCCCAGCCATCTGTTTGTCTCCCTGGGCTCGCCATGATGATCTGCTTTCAGATAACATGCCGAAGGAGGAAACACTTACCACAGCTTCCGCAATTGCATGTGAGTGTGTGTGTGTGTGTGTGTGTGTGTGTGTGTGTGTGTGTGTGTGTGTGTGTGTGTGTGTATGTGTGTGTGTGTGTGTGTCCCAGGGAAGGTTGTTTATACCCAGCACCACGGACTCCTCCCACATCCTCAGGCTGGGGTAGAGGTCCCAAATCTATTAATAACCTTCATGGGATTTGCAAACCAATAGCGGGTATCACTTGCTTCAGCCTCAGGAGACTTAGGTTCTAAACTTGGCTCTGAAGATGCCGCTTAAATATCTCTAACTCCTGGTATTCATGCCCTAGTGTAATTACCTCTTCTTGAGTGTGGGATAGATTTTGTGACTTGCTTCTAGTGAGCAGAATGTGGCAGAAGGGATGGGATGTGGCTTCCATCTTGGGCTCTCTTTCTCCACCCCCATCCCTCCTTGAGCTCAGGCGAGGAGCCAGGTATTACGCTGCAGGACCCCAAGATAGGGAAGGCCTCCAGCCAGCATCCAACATGGAACTAACGTCTCTGGCCAATGGTTGATGAGAACCTGAGGCCTGCCAAGAGCCACAGGAATGAAATTGGAAGTGGATTCTCCCCTAGGAGGGCCTTGAGATGACTGCAGCCCTGGCTGACACCTTGACTGTAGCTTAGTGAGGGACCCTGAGCCAGAGGCACCCAGCTAAGCTGTGCCTGGATTCTTGATCCACAGAAGCTGTGAGATAATAAATGTTTATTGTTTTAAGCTGCTAAGTTTTGCAGTTTGTTACACAGCAATGGATAACTAATACAATGGTCTAATAAATTCCCTATTTTGCTTAAGCCAGTTTGTGTTGGCTTCCTGTCAATGCAACTGAAAGACTTTGAATTAATCCTGAAAAAACACCAGGGAAACTGTGCTGAGGATGGATGTTACAGGTGACGGTTGTAGAACCGGCTGAGTTGAGGATGTAAGTTGGCGGGGGGTAGCATAATTCCCTTTATTTGCCTTGAGAAGCTGACTTCTTTTAATTGATAGTGTAATAGCTGGTTAAGCTGTAGCTTGTTGTATCTTGAGATTTATATATTTACTTAGGCTATAACATTAGAGGACTTAGAAAACTTCAAGATGGTGGAGTGTGTGGTTTTAGCTAACATTCAGTGAGTGCTTCTCGGGTGCTAGGCCCTCTTCTAAAACTTGACACAAAATAACTCATTAGTCCTCACAACATCTTTATGAGATAGGTTTTTTTTTATTATCCCCACTCTATAGATGAGAAAACTGAGGTATAAGGAGAGTAAGTAGCTTGCTCTGAGTTTTGTAGTTACTGAGAATTTGAACCCAGGAAGTCTGGGAGGAAGGAGGGAGAGAGGGGGACAATTAAGATAACAGGCCTCTGCCCATGGAGGCTTCTTCAGAGGCTGGTCATGAGCTGATGTTGTACAGTCCTGAGAGGGAAGCCCTCCTTAAATTTGTGCTTTAGACACCTCTCTCACCTCACTCTAGTACTGGCCCTGTGGTTAGAATATGGTTGCCTAGAGAGAACTGCAGGACATGGGGCCAGGAACGGTTGCCGCAGCTCAGATAAAGGGTCTTACAACCTAGGAGCTATGGACTAAATGTTTGTGTCTCCCCAACATTCACATGTTGAAGTCTAATCCCCAATGCAATGGTTTTAGGAAGTGGAACATTTGGGGGATGATGAGGTCTTGAGGGTGAAGCCCTCAAGAATGGGATTAGTGTCCTTATACAAGAGACCCCAGAGAGCTCCCTCACCCCTTGTACCATGTGAAGACACAGTGAGAAGATGGCTGTCTAAACCAGGAAGCAGGCTCTCACCAGACGCCAAAACTGCTGGTGCCTTGATCCTCGACTTCCCAGCCTCCAGAACTGAATTTCTTGTTTATAAGGCACACAGCCTATGGTATTTTTGTTATAGTGGCCCAAATGGACTAAGACATAAGACTACAGGCAGTGACGGTCCAGCAAGTGTTTTTAAGCAGAGGCATGGCATGACTCAAGGACTCGAAGAAAGATTACTCCAGCAGCAGAGTGGAAGGTGGATGGAAGGAATGAGACTGAGATATGAGAAGACAGGTCACCAGGGAGCCCAGGTAAGAGCATGAGAGCAGGGACAGCCTGGATGGGAAGAGAGAGCAAAGGGGGGAGAGGGTTCAAAGATATTGTTAATAATAAAAATAATCACTAACATCTGTTGAGTAATTGCTGTGGGTAAGGCTTTGTGCTTGGAGTTTTACATACGTTTTCTCTTTTAATCTTCAGATCAACCCTATCTGGTTGGTACTCCTATTATCCCCATTTTAGAGATGAGGAAACTGAGGCTTAGTGAGGGAAATGTCATTGGAAGGACCTTCTTTGAACTTGTGAACATAGGTAGATGCAATCTTGTGATAGAATCCAAATGAAGTATCATTTAAGTATAGTAATTAAGTACAATAAAAATCTAAAATAATGCGAGTTTTGATATAATGCAGTTGGCAAATGGGGTCTTGTACTCACCCAGCCCCTGTCTTCACACAGCGAGGGCTAATATTCTCATTGGGCCATGGATGCAAAGGCACCTAGTGTTGGGAAGCAGAGTGGAGGCAGGTTTGTCCCAGCATCTCCAGTTTCTCAGTGTCCTTGTACCAGGCCAGCAAAGCGTGCAAATGACTGGAAAGTCTGGAACTCCTGCTACGGTCCTGGAAATCCAGCCAGTCACAGGCTCCTATTTACTGGGCATTGCCTTCAGGTAGTATCAAACTCCAGCCTGGGCTGCAATTTGGATCCTGCAGCCATAGTCCCAAATTTAATTGCATAGATTCACCATGAGCCCCAAACCAGCCCTTCAATAACTTTGCAATTAAGATGACCCTGCATTTTACATAACTGCATTTTTTTGACTTTGCTTTTAATGTTATGTGGGTTTCTTATATGTACTATTCCTAAAGATTGGAAGAATATGACAAGAGTATAGAATTTTGGCAAGTTCAAAGCTCTTTACACCTAAATGGAAAGAGAGTTAAATATCTTAAGAGCAAAAAGAAATGCAAAGGAAAAATCAAGTTCTGTAGCTGCAGGAAGGGGAAAAATTAGGTAATATCACAGTGTGCAAATTGAATCTAGGGGACAAGGGCATGAGACCAGCCTTTTAGAGGGCATCAACAAAGTAAATAAAGGGACCATCAGCTAAAGTCTCAGTGATATCTGGTCATTAAGCAACTGTCCTTGGTTGAGAACGTGGCCCAGGGAATAGCTGAGATTAAGATGATTGTTTCCTTTGTAGTTATGAATCTTTCAATCCTGGAAAGATAACAAATTCAGAATAGACATGTTCAAGATATCAGTTAATACTTTTTGTTTAAACATGTGTATTGTTTAAGAAATTCAGCTTATTAAAGTTATAGTTAACTTTGTGGTTCTGATTTGAACTGTGTTAATTGAGTAATTGATTTACACTTTGATTTTAGTTGGAAATCTTAAGTATATATGAAGTATTGAATATTTTAAAACCACTTAAGAATTACCATATTTAAAACTTTACTTATTAGATTTATAAGCTCTCTTTAAGTATTTGGAGAGGCTTATTTGTTGATTAAAATACTTTAGAAGGAAATTAAATATATGACATTCAATAGTGAGGTTTGAAGTCCTTAAGGGAATCAATTTATACCTTTGTAAAATAAGTCAAATATTATCAATAGCCCTTAAAACGAGTTATTAAAAGTTTCCTGACTTGTAAATGGAACAATATGTTTGTAAGCTGAACTGGCTTTAAGGCTGACAGGTTTTTAATTTGTCTGTTTTTTTCTTAGTAAATTGAATATGAATTCTTTTTTTTTTTTTAAAGTATTTGTTTATTTGGCTGGGCCAGGTCTTAGTTGCAGCACACAGCATCTTCACTGCCACATGTGGGATCTTTAGTTGCAGCACGGGGGATCTAGTTCCCTGATCAGGAATTGAACCCAGGCCCCCTCCATTGGGAGAGTGAACTCTTAACCGCTGGACCACCAGGGAAGTCCCTGAATAGGAATTCTTAAAAGCAGTATAACCTATGAATGATTTTTTTAAGCACTAAAACCACCTTCAGGGAAATAAATGATAGTGGGGGAGTCTTATTGACTGGAAGGTAGTTTGCTAAGGTCACAGGGCTAGCAAGCAGCAGAGGCAGGATTCAGATCAAAAAGCTTCACACACACCTCACTGCACCCAATCCCTCCTGAGGCTAAATCATTCACATAACTTTATTTTTCTATTGATGTGACGTTCCCACTGGCCTGTGAGCCACATGCTTGCAGAAACTTCTTTTCATCTTTGAATCCCTAGTCTCAACACAGTGCCTTTGCAGCTCCCAGCAGGAGCTCATATGTGTGTTGAATAATTGAGTGAGGAGAACCCAGTGAGAATAGCATCCCACAGCACCCTCAAGAGAGGATTTCAAGCAGGGAGTGTTCCAATGTCAAATTCCACCAAACGGTCATATAAGATAAGGACCAAAGGGTCTACAGGATGTGACTGATGGGAGACCATTGGTGATGTTCTTAAAAGCAACATAGATTCTCTTCAAGACTTGTCGGGGCACCTAACCTCCACACACTGAAGGCCAGGGAGATACTTATCAAAGTCCAAGGAATAAGGGAGCCTTACTTCTGACTAGATTGTGACTAGTGATAGGAGACACTGGTTACAATCACGTTCTCATGGAGATGTCAGAGGAGCCTGCATAGCCTAGCAAAGCCATCAAGACTCCTTGGTGTGGAGAGGTGGGGAGGGGAACACCAGGACTTCTCACACAACTCCCTCAACCGTACCACTAACAGGGTAAGATAGTAAAATGATATCTGGTGGTCCTTCGTGGTTGGAGGGAGAGGCGGTCCCAAAAGTCTTGTCCCCTGGATCCTTCCAGCCTTGTTTCTGTGCTAAAGAAGCTGCAGCCAAGCCTGTGCCTTTCCCATTTTTGTCTTTGGGCCATTCTGGGCTTGTTCTTCCCTGCCTGTTGACTCTGTGTCTGCTCATGGACTTACCAAGCGTGTAGGAACTAAGCCCTTACTATATGCTGATACCGAGCTAGTCACTGGGAACTGAAAGGTGAAAAAAGTAGACCTTACCTTCAAAGGGCTGAGAGACTACTAGGAAGCGTATGCAAGTAAGCAGATGTTTATGGTACAGCAGGATGGGTGTTACCATAGTGGCTAGTAGGGGGAAACTGAGAGGCCCAGAAGAGGGCAACTGTTCTAGTGTGGCATTTCAGGCGAAGCCTTTCTCAAGGCAGTGATGACTTTAGTTGGGGAACGGGAGGATATTAGAGGGAGGCAGGTGAGCCAGGTGGCAGTGACTAGAGTAGTCCAGTAAGCCAAATTGCAGGAGTCAATTTACAACAGTGAGAAATCATGAGGTATGTGGCGGGGAGTCCAAGTGTGAGACTCGGTGACAACATGAGGCCAAGCTCATGTAGGGAAGCCAGCAGATCCTGAAAGATTTCATCTGTCAGGACTGTGACCCTGGACTTTACCTTGTAGGGGATGGGGGACCTTAGAAGGGTTTAAAGCAAGGCTGCGACATCGTCAGCTTTGGCTTTTAAATAGCTCACTCTGCTGCCTCTCACACTTCTTTCTTTCATATCCCCTTATTTTCATATCATGTGACTCAAAAGCTACATATGATTAAAGCGGTGAACTCTAAAAATGGGAAATGTTTGTGGGCTGATATTTACATGCACACAGTCCGTCAGCTGTCATGAGGCAGGCCAGTCTGCTGCATATTATGGGCCTTTCTCTACTGTGGTCTTTGCTCCTCCTAGGTCTTCTCACTGATAAGTCTGTCCTTGCCACTGCCTCCCAGGCACCTCTACCTGCCTACATGTTGGGTTTCTCCAGCAATGGGTCATTTTCACTGAAGATGCTGCCTCGCTGGGAGCCAGACTCTCTGTGTGTGTGTGTGTGTGTGCATATGAGGGGTGTGTGTGCTATCATCTCAGACCATGCAAACCCAGATTGTGTCCTGTCATTTTCACACTTCTTCTCCTAGTGAGTCACAAGGACCCTGGAAGTCCCCAGACAGACCGCTGGTGGAGGCATGAGATAGGAGATCTGCCACAGCCAGTTTCAGGACCTCGTCTGCATCTTACCATTTCAAGCATGATCCGCTTATGCTCTCTCCCTCAAGCCTCTGAGAGTCACCTTTATTGTGAATTGGGCTTTCCGGTCGCATAAATGACTTCAGTAGGGGATCTCAAACCCGGCACCTTGTGGCTGTTTCTGTCCCTCTGGGTTCTTACTGCTCACTCCCAAGGCCCCAAGGACCTGGGTGGTGGCAGGAAACAGGCTTGAGAACTGGAGGCCAGAGGAACAGAGCTCTTAAGAAATCCATGGTGAGGGGCCAGTTTCTGCTCTTAGTTTCCAGAGTTTCAGTCTTTTGCTTTCATCCTCATTTAGGAGGAAACCAGCTTGCACTGGTGATCAGGGTCATCTGCCTTCAGGGTGGCCACCACCCCAGCCTTTAGGGTGTCCCCTAAGCCTGCTGTAGAATCCTTTAAATGTGTTTAAAACTTGGCAGTTTATAAAGAACTTTTACTCAAATTTAAAATAATCTGATCCCGGGCTTCCCTGGTGGTGCAGTGGTTAAGAATCCACCTGCCAATGCAGGGGACACAGGTTCGAGCCCTGGTCTGGGAAGATCCCACATGCCACGGAGCAACTAGGCCCATGCGCCACAACTACTGAAGCCCGCGCACCTAGAGCCCGTGCTCCACAACAAAAGGAGTCACCGCAGTGAGAAGCCCGCGCACCGCAACGAAGAGCAGCCCCGGCTCACCGCAACTAGAGAAAGCCCGTGCGCAGCAACGAAGACCCAACTCAGCCAAATATAAAAAATTAAATAAATAAATTTATTAAAGAAAGAAAGAAATTAAATAACCTGATCCCTACAACAATCTTGTGATATAGATAAGGCAAATAGTATTAAGCATATTTTACAGACAATGGTCTGAGAGATTAGGTGACATCTTCTGGCACAGAGCTGGTGATCTGTGAGAATGGAAGTCAGCACGGCCCAGTTGTGGGAATGCAGCAGCAGCAAGGAAACTCAGAGAACCACAGTGTCCCCAACCAAAGTCACAGATTGAAACTCAGACGCCGGATTCCTGGAAGCTTCCCCTTGCCTCCACTTTCATATCCCTCCACGAAGCAAGCACATCTGTGAGCTTCCCTTCCTCTGTGGCGTCCAGGCCAGGCCCTTGGAGGTCACTGTTCACAGGGGCATCCCTAGGGCACGTGGCAAAAGAATGGGTGAGACAGGTCTTGCCTTAAAAAATGTTCATATTTCTTCGGTTCAATTCCAGAAACATTTATTGAGGTCTCTTGTGTGCTGGTCCTGTGCTGTGTGTGTGTGGTGGGGAAAGGGGTCAGTGGCATACAGGGAGGAATTAGGTGTGGTGCAGTTCTGCTGCTGGCAGCACAGTGTAGTCAAGAGAGCATAAGCTTCGGGGTCAGACAAACTTGGGTTTCATGTGACCTCTATTGCTTCATAGCTGGTGACTCTGGGCAAGTAATTTTCTTAAGCTCTTTGAGTTTCATGGTCTTCATCTGTGAAGTGGGAATAAAAATACGGACTTTACTAGTTTGCTGGGAAAGTTAAATAAAATAATGTGCTTAACGTACTCAGCAGTGTCTGGCACTGGCATTTCATGTACTGCTGACCCCTT
>NW_006794304.1:280857-292180 GCF_000442215.2 Lipotes vexillifer | reverse complement strand
TCTTTCCCTCATTGAATCCAGAAACAGGATTCAGAAAGGGAAGCTCTACACACATCCCACTGCACCTAACCACATGGCTAAACCATCAGCCTTACTTTACTTTATTGCTCAGATACTAATTCCCTTCTACCTTCTCCTGTCCTTGGGGAGCTCATGAACTATGGGGAAACACAAACAACCCAGCTAGTTGTATGAGGCAGAATGAAGTAAAAGCTTTAAACCAAACAAGCCAACAAAAGCACAGGTTGAAGGAAACTAGGAGGAAAGCACGGCCAGACCGGAAGTATGAAGCTCAGCTAAGGCTCCAGAACGGAAGTAGCCCTTGAACTAGGCTTAACGAGTTACTGCACTCAAGGGCACAAGGGTGAGCATAGTTGCTTGGTCAAGGTGGAATTCCTCCAGGCCAGACTTTAGGTCCTGGGCCAACTTGGGATGAGAAAGATCCATCTGGTGCCAGCACTGACTTGGCATGCTTCCAGCCGATTTGCACAATCCTCCAAGTGGAGCCAGAATAGCTCCATGGAAGAAATGAACACCAGGCCGTCAAGTGGATTCTGGGGTGGGCACACAGGATGTTGTACGTCCCCACAGTGTGGAATCCCCACTCCCACAAGACAGCAACCACTCTCCTACCCCTTGTCACCACAGCTACTATCACAGGACTTCTCAGTTCAACTTTCAGCAGAAAAACCTCACCACCAGGCCTAGGAATCAGTGATGCAGCCAGTGCTCCTAGATTCCAGTTTGAATCAGGACCTGCATCCCTCCCTGGGCCAGGCAGCCTTTTCTCTTTAAACAACTATGCAGCAGAGCTGAGTCAGTTTCAGACTTTCTGCCTCCTGGGACTGTGTCGGTGTTGCAAAAATAGAGATGGGCCGCACTACATAGGAGTGTTTTTTTTTACATTTCTCTGCAAGAGCACTGACTAGTTTTGGTAAGGATGCAAACAAGATGCAGTCACCAACTTATTTCAATGACGTTAAGTATCTTTAATAATACCATAGTGAGGCATTTACTTGCATTATCTCATTTAACACTCACAAAGTTCTGGAAGATGGCACTCCCTGTTTCACAGGTGAGAAAACCAGGACTCAGAGAGGTTAAGTAACCTGCCAAAGATCACACAGCTAGCGCCTGGTAGAGCAATGGCTTGAACTTGGGCAGTCTGACTAGTGCCCTGGTGTTACACTCTTCTCTTAAGGGCAGTATAGGCTGGTATCCAAATGACTGTCCCACTGACCACGCTTAACCTGGCTTGGCTACCACAGCACCATCCCTCCTGCTCTGGAAAGATATGTTCCCAGATTCCTGGCTGAGCCTCAGAGGAGCTGGCTTTTGTTTCAGAAGTGGCCAAATAAGCAATTATGGGGGATGCTGGAAAGCAGTTCCTGCTGTGGATGGAGCTGTGCTAAGTGAGTTCCGGCCCTATTCCCTGAATGGGAAAGAGAGTGACTCACAGAAACAGCAGAGATCACCGTCCCCATAGGCCCCTCCCAAGAATTTTGCTTACTGTCCATGACACTTAGTACCTGCAACCCTTAGGACAGCCTTCATTGATTATTTCCTTATATGTTAATTAATGTAAATGCTGAAGGAGACCACTTTGGTGTGGAGGAGTGACCAAGTTGTGTTTTAGTTCTATCCCTATATAACTAGCTATGTAGTCTTGAGCAAGGCACCTAAATTCTTTGGGTCTCTGTTTTCTCACCTATAAAATAGGAATAATAATCATGGCCCTGACTCTCTCTCTCAGGCCTGTTGTGAGCCTCCAATGTAATAGGCTGCCTCTGAAGCCTCTGTTCTGTGTTTGCAGGACCAGGGACTTCCAGAGAGGACTCAGCCCCCATGGTGGTAACTGGGACCCTAGGGGGGTCTGTCATTTTGCCCCTGCAGCTGCAGGATGGACAGCAGGTGGAGAGCATCTACTGGATGTGTCGTTCGGTCCCCGGGGTAATAGCCACGGTAACCTTGGTAGAAGCTGGAGGGCCAGACACCTTTTACCAGGCAGAAACGCAGTACTGGGGTCGTTTGAGTGTGGTGGGCCCAGACTGCTCCCTGCAGATCGGCCACCTGAGCTGGGAGGGTGCAGGGTCCTACCGAGCCCACGTTAATCTGTGGAGTTCCCGCATTACCCATGCCTGGAAGTACAGCCTGCACGTCTATGGTGAGTGTCTGGGGAACGGCAACAGGTGGGTGTGTGTGGTGACTGTCTTTCAGTCATTTTTATAGCCTTTCTCACTTTGGTTACATTTATAATTTTCTTTCTAATTACAAGGCTAACACGTGCTCACTGGGGAAAAACATGGAAAATAGAGTTACCTGGGAGAATATCCTGAAAAACCTGGGGGCCCAGGATGTGTCCCAGACCAGTTGCAGCAGAACCGCTGGGTCTGGGCAGAGAATGGTATTTCAGGCCCTGAGAACTGGCTTCTGCCACAACCTACTTGTGTGGCCTTGAGCTTCCTCCTTGCTAAAATAGGAACACTACCTTCTGTGAGAATAAAATTCATGGGAAAAAGCTTTGTAAAGCTCTGTACAGATGTACGAGAACACTATTATCATATTCATTTAAGGGAATTTAAACGATTGTTTTAGCAGGGGAAACTACAAAGGGGACAAGGAGTCGGGGGGGTGCCAGGCATACACAGCAGCAAGATCGGCCAGTGAAGACACAGGTACTTTTAGATTCAAACAGCTTATTACTTATATAGGTAGTGAGAGGGAGAGGGGCCAAAGGTCCTCATCCCACACTCCAGAAATGATGACACTGAGAAAAAAGGGACCGGATGAACATAATGGGGGCTGCTGAGAAACAAATTCTAGACTGCAGAGAAGAGGTTTTGTAGTCAGCAGCTCTGTTCTGCGAGGGTGGAGCTGGAAGCCCTGAACCTCATGACAAACTGCTCATGACAGCCTTCCAGGAGGGACCAGTGGGAGGCCTGTGGGAGATGGCTTCAAGGTAATTCTTCACAGGCCATCCTCCTGTCATGTTCTGGGAGGATCACGAGGTCTTTTGCAAGACTCAGATTAGCCGTGATTCTAGTCTTTGCTTGAGGAACAAGGATGCCATGGATGGCAAGTTCACCAGGCAAGGTCACCATGATGCCATGGCAGAGCTCTTCCTCTACGGTGGGTAGCAGGAAAGGTACCAGTGTTGAGTGAGGATGAACACAGGAAGCTAAGTGTTGGAGAGAAAGTGGATATCCTTCTCAGACATCTTCCTGGGTTATGTGACAGGAAATATTCCTATTAGATGAAGGCATTTTTATTTTTTTAAGTCAGGGATGATGGAATTGCCAAGGTCAGGTTCACATAGTTGGGGAGAAAGCATTTCTGCCATAAATTGGCCTGGAATGTCTGTGGCCCGTTCCTCAGACAGGGCAAGGGAACACTGGGTGAGGGGCTGCTGGGACCTGGGGTAGGACTGTTCACCCCAGGGGTGGTGGGAGATCCCTCTCACTATGCTGATGGTCATTCTGGCAGGATGAGCTCAGTGTGGATTCTGGGCAGGATATAAAGCTGTGCTAACCAATCAGAGGTGGTGTCTTCCAGAGAGTGCTCCTGGGGCAAGAGTGATGATAAGGGGCCAGGCTTTCATCCTTCACAGGGTATTTCCTAAGTCACTGGCGGTTCGTGACAGCCTTGCTAACAGGCAGGAAAGGGGTTTTGATTTCTAGGCTAAGGAGACTGAGTCTCAAAGAGAAAAAAATGACATACCCATGACAGAGAGCTAGAAAGATGCAGAGAGCTGGGAATAGAACTCAGGTACCCCAATGCCACACCCTGGATTTCTCATATGTCCCGTATTTATCTTCCTGAGCTTGAGAGGACACCGAGGAGACAAGGGCCTGCAGGAGGGGTCGCAGGGGAAGGGTTTGGATCCCAGGGCCTGGTCTATGGAAGACACACTGGAGTGAGGCAGCAGAAAGTTACCCAGCAGTGGACATTCCAGCTTGCCTTCTCCTGGGGGACATTCCGGTCTGTGTTGTCCTATTTTGCATAGTTGAGTTGCCCCTGGGGCTACTGTCAGGTGGACCCCAGGGCAGAGGCCCAATAGCAGAGCAGTCTTCTCCCAAGCCTTGTGACTTTGTTGCCTGTCCTGATTATCTGTTGTCTGCAAGTTGCTCTTGCTGCTGCCCTCAAACCGTCCTGATTCTGGCCTGGGGAGGCAGGTGGGCAAATCATTAAGGAGAGCATCTGGGTGCCTGGTCCCAGGGTGAGAAGGGATGGAGTGGAGGTGGGAGGGAATGCAAGGACGTAGGAGAAACCTCAGTGGCATAGGGCCACCTCCTCTGGGAGCCTGGTTCAGCATCTGGAAGCTCAGTGTATACTTCAGAGCCCCCTACTGGAGAAAGATGTAATTACAACACGGTTCCTTGTTTGCCCGTACAGACAGCCTTCATCTACTCAGTGCAGGGTGGGAATTCAGCTTTGAGGTCAGATCCATTGGATTTACGATTGATGAGACTCTGGGTAAGTAACTTAATAGAGTAGATATAACACCTTCCCTACCCATTTCATAAGATTGTTCTGGGAATCTGAGGAGATATTAAGTGACATGCCTTATAAAGCCCAAAGCTTGAGAATAGACGTGGCCAGCTTCTGCCTCTGTTATTCCTTATGTGTATTCAGGGTGGTGCAGGGTCTTGGCAGCCACGCCTCCTGCTTCTGCCCTGTGAAGGGAAGGCCCAGAGCAGTTTCCCAGTCCTCCGTTGGTTCTTTGTTGCACACAAAGAGCAGCTGGCCTGGCCCCGTGTCACAATGAGCTCTAGGATGAGTGGGAATGGACACTGCCTCGTCATCCTAACATGCATGGCAGAAAGCAGAGGAGGCACTGTGACCTACAGCTGGACACCCCTGGGACCCCGGACTGTTGTGTCCCACGGAGGGTCTGTCCTCAATGTCTCCTTGAGACCTGGGAACAGTGCTCTGAACTTTACCTGCGGGGTCAAGAACCCAGTTAGTAACAACAGCTCCCTCCCTGTCTTGGTGCCGCCCTCATGCACAGGTACCTGAAACCCAAGCACACACCCTGCTCGGCAGCTCTGGAGTGGACGGAAGCTGGAGGAAGGAGTCTTGTCCCCTTCAGGCTCCGAGGAGAGGGGTGAACACCCTTGAGAGAGTGGGGGTGCCAGGGTTGTTCTGTGTGGTCAGGGGAGAGGGAGGAGACCCGCTGGGCCTGATGGGGAGGCTGGAGGGGTCTGGGCAGGAGGGGCTAGATGGGACCTATGGCTGCCCCAAGTGGCCAGGGAGGCCCTGACGCTGAAGCTGTGGTTTTCTCTCTCCATCTGCAGGACCAGGAATCCTGGGAGGGGAATCAGTAGGGGAGGTAGTGATCAGTACCCTTGGGAAGTCGGCCACTCTGCCCCTGGAAGTCCCGGTGGGGCAGGAGGTTGAAAAGGTTACCTGGAGCTCTCCAGGACTTGTGGCTATTTTGCAACCAGGACCGGCAGGCAAACCAATCCTGGTTGCTGGGACGCAGGGACCCAAGAGCAGGAGAGTGAGTGTCCTCTGCCACGACTACTCTCTTCAGGTCAGCTCCTTGAGGCTGCAGGACTCTGGCTCCTATAAAGCCTGGATAACTCTGCAGAGTCCCCTGATCAACAACACCAAGGATTTCACCCTGTGTGCCAATGGTGGGGGTGGGGGGTAGAGGGCCTACGTTTGAACTCTGACCTTTCTTCTCCTCTGCTTGGCCAAGCCAGAGCCTTCTCATAGCTTGAACTATCCCTTCTTGGAACAGAGAGTCTGCAAGAGCCCAATATCACGGCCAGCTCTCAGATCATGAAGGATGGGACCAGCTTCATCACCCTGGCTTGCTGGATGGACCAGGCTGGAGAGGATGTTAAGTATAGCTGGGACCCCCAAGGCCAGGGGGCAGTTGTGTCTCATGGCGGGACCACGCTCAGCGTGTCCTGGAGATTTGGGGTCAGTGACAGGTATCGCTGTACTGCCAAGAACCCCGTCAGCCAGAGCTCCAGCTCCATCCCTGTCAGGCCCCTCTGCTCAGGTAACTGCTTCCTTCTGAGAACCTTTCACTGCAGACTCGGTCCAGATTCACAGCATCCCTGCCTGCCTTCCTCAGGGTTCTAGGAGTGGTTAAAGAAAAATAGGGCAGGATTAGTTTGCAGGAGGGAGCATCTCTGGGGTGGCAGGAGATGAGGGTTCTGGCACTACCATCCTACTCTGCCCACCTTCTGTCGGCCCCAGACCCCCATGCCTGGACCTGCAGCAGACTCAGCTGGGTATTGGCTCATTCCCGGCACTCCCTGAGGGAAGGTGCTTCCCCCATCCTCACTCAGTCCTGCAGAGCCCACCGAGGAGGGGTCCCAGACTCCCTTGCCTGTGTCCTCAGAGAAGCCTCAGCCTCTACTCCTGCCTAGAGCTGCTCCGAGATGGTAACAGGGCAGTGCTCCTCCGGTGGGCAAGGGTGGCCTCTCCTGGGTTCCACAGGCCATGATAGGAAACTGCCTCGGTCCAAACACACCTGTTCCTCTCCTCTTCTCCACTGGCCTCTGAAACAGTTGCCTCTGCTCCCTGTCTCTGGTTCCTCACCAGCCATTCACTCCTCAAACCCTCGTGGCTGGTTTGCCCCGGTAGCATCCTGATAGGTTAAGCTCAGGGGCTACTCCTCAATTCTGTTACCCTCGACCTGCTCTCCTCAGCCACGTGGGCTGCTCTCTCCTGGACCTCTTCTCTTGGGTCACAGTCCTTCCCAGGACTGATGTTGCCTCATGCCCATGCCTCTCCCCACACCCCTTGTTTTCTTCCTGTTGCCAAAGGCAGAAAGCTGGTTATTTAGAGCCCTCGTCTTCCTCACGCTACCAGCTGTTGCTCACACCTTCCTCACTTCACGTATTCCTCACCTGGTCTCCTAACTCCCCTCCCCTCCCAAACATCCTCCTGACTGTGCTGCTAGGGGGTTAATTCTAAATGAAAGCCATGCTTGTGTTTCTTTTTGCTTAAAACCCTATGATGTCTGCCTACTATCTAAGGTATAAATATTTTTGCACCTCTTTATTAAGCAGCATGCATTTACAGAGCATTTTTAAGGCACCCTGTGTTGTTCTAGTCATTGAAGATACAGTGAAGAAGAGGTCTGGATATATTCCCACCCCTTGGGGAACTCACCATTACAATCAACACGATCTGCGTCTAACCCTAGTAAATGACTTTAGGAGAGCACTGAGCATGCTGTATAATGGCCTTTGTGCATGTGTCTGTCTTCTCCATTGAACCATGACAAAGCCCATGCTTACCCTTCTCTGCATCTCTCATACACAGCATGTAATATGTGTCTGAAGTGTGAATCTGACAAGATTTTTTCTTTTTTTTTTTTTTTGACAAGATTTTAAGGGGCAGCCTAGGCTGGGTGTAATGGGACACAAGGAAACAGGATAATTGGCTTCAGACATTAACATTCTCCCTCCTTCGCTATGGGGCCTGGAGGATATTTCAGCTCCATCCCCAGATCCAGCTTCCTCAAGGGGTCTCCAGCCCACTCACACCTCTGACTTTTCTTCCTGGAATACTCCTTCCCTTGTTTCCCTGTCTTCCCATTTCTTTTCTTCTCTTCCTTTTACCCAATTCCTAACCTGTGATCATTGTTTATTCAGGTTCCTTCCTACTCAGCTCCCTGAGGAAAGAGTTTCTTCTCTTTTTGATCCTGGGAGCTTTGCAGATTAAATAGATTTAACCTTGACATGTGGAGAAGCCAAGAGGAAGAATGTGAGAAGAGGGTCACCCTGTGAGACACAGAGATAAGGAAGTCTCTACACAGAGAGAGAGGAGTGTGACCTGATACCAGCATCTCCTGGTGTGAGTAAGAGAGAGACATCAATTCTGATTAAGTGGAAAACTGATTTCTTTTGCAAACCGAGTTCAAAACAAACAAGAAACTGCTACATATCTTCAGTTTAAAATAATCTGTTTATGTCTTAACTGTTTTAAAGTGTTCAGAAAGAAAAGAGGGCTTATTTACATAAGAAAAATTGAACGGTTTGAAGCATAGTTAATATATAATGATAATATGTAATTAACAAAACTATTAAAATTTGTACATATACATTATTTTTTGTTAAAATTTAAGTAAATGGGCTCAGAGGGCCCAGATTCAACTCAAATTTCGTCTCCTTGGAGCAGCCTTTGACCACCTTATTGAAGCGGGGCTTACTTACTCATAGTCATTGTACCCAGTTCAGTTCTGTCAAATTTTCACAATTTGTAAATATATATTTATTTGTTAGTTGTTGTGGTCTGAATGAGGGTTAGAAAATAATTTCTAGACACAAGGCAGAATGTAAAGAAGATAGAATTTATTGGAGGGAAGGGTTGCTGCCAGAACAGCGTGTTGACTTCCTAGTAGTCTGGGACAGTCAAGCCTGACCATGTGCTATTGCTCAGTTTTTATAGCCAGAAAACAAAGGAATGGTCCAAGGTGAAAATTTCATTTACTGATTGGTCAAGGCACACATGCCTTCCTTCTATAGGGTGGGAGTGGGACAGGATATATGCCTTTCCTTATTTGGGACAGGTCCTGTTGCCCAGGTGAGCATTGCCCAGGTGGGCTCAGGAATTTCGTAACCATTACAACATGGTGGGGAGGGCAATTAAGAGTCCAGTAGGGGGTGTAACGCTGACACTTTTTCAGGCAGCCTCGTCCTTTATCCTTGAAGCATCATTGTCCTTGGAGCACCACATTAGTTTACTTGTTTATTGTCTGTCTCCCCCACAAGACATTCAGCCCATGAGGACAAGAACTGTATCTATTTTGTTTACAACTGTAAACCCAAAGGGTAATAGAGTTCTTGGCTTGTGGTAGATATTCCAATATTTTTTTAATGCATGAATAACTAGATGGATTAGAGTTGAGAACATTCTTTTTAAGATTTGAAGAATATCAGGATGTTTTGTAAAAATCTGGGACCTATACCATTGTGTGTGTGTGTTTTTCTTTCTGCTTTTGATAAAGGAAGAAGAAAATGAGATCTTTAGCCTAAAATTTCCTTGAGTGCTCAACAGCTAGCAAAAGAAAGAAGTTAAAATAAGAAGAAAGTCTTTTCTAGGAGGTTCTGACAGCAAGCTGCTCTGAAGTGCTAAATAGGTTGATCTAGAGTTTGAACCATAAATAAACAATGGAGCCAAAATCATAATTTAGGTGTGAGTGAGACCTTGAACATCTCCTTCTCTTTTTTTCGCTCTCAGCTGATTACCTTGGTTCCTATTTCACTTACAGTGAGGATTGACAAACTCCACCCATTACACACAAATCTTCTAGTCAAGTAGTTAGTGATTTATTCTGAAATGTAAATGGGTTGCTGGAATCACAAGATATTTGAGGAAAACCTCAGTTGAGAAAGACAGCCTCCAAACAAACAGAGTCAATTAAAAAACAAAACAAAAAAGGAAACTGGAAGAGAAATAATGCAGGGAGCAAGAGAAAATGAAATAAAAGTCCCTAAACCTGTATTTAATATTCTTAGAAACACATGAGAAAACATTACATTTTTAAAAAGGAGTGGGGAGCTTCTCAAGATGGCAAAGGAGTAAGATGTGGTGATCACCTTCTCCCCACAGATATATCAAAAATACATCTATATGTGGAATGACTCCCACAGAACCTCCATTGAAATCTGGCAGAAGGCCTCAGGCTTCCAAAAAGGCAAGAAAATCTCCACATAACCTGGTAGGGTGAAGGAAAAAAGAAAAAAAAGAAAAGAGACAAAGGAATTGGGATGTGACCTGCACCTTTGGGAGGGAGCTGTGAAGGAGGAAAAGCCTCCGCTTACTAGGAAGCCCCCTCACTGGCGGGGATTGGTGGGGAGCTTCAGAGCCTCAGAAGAGAGCACAGCAACAGGTGTGTGGAGGGCAAAGCAGAGAGACTCCTGCACAGAGGGTCAGTGCTGACCAGCACTCCCCAGCCTGAGAGGCTTGTCTGCTCGCCCGCTGGGGTGGGTGGTGGCAGAATGCTGAGGCTCGGGCTTCAGAGGTCTGGGGTTGGTTGTGTGAAGACAGCCTGAGGGGGCTTAATGTGCTGCAGCTGAGGGAGTCTGGGAAGAAACCTGGGCCTGCCAGAGAGGCAAGAGACCACTGTTGGGGGGTGTGCAAGGAGAAGAGCTTCTATCTCTGTGCACTCACAGGTGGCAGGGCACAACCTACACAAGCTCCAGGGGCAGGCGTGAGCTGCGGCTGCTATCTTGGACCCCAGAAGCAGGTCTGCTGCTGCCCCTACCACCAAAGGTCCTGTGAGCAAGAGCAGGTCACTGCCCACACATTTCCAGGAGCCTGCGCAGCCCGCCACTGCCGAGGGCCCTGTGATCTGGGGCCAAATTACCCAGGAGAGCTCACAGCATGCCTCAGGCTGTTGCAACTTCCTGCTGGTCTCTGCCACCACAGGCAGTCCTCACACATCCCAGTTGTGACTGCCGTATCCCTCCCTCTCCCTGGCCTGAGTGAGCAAGTGAGCCCTAATCAGCCGCTGCTTTCGCCCCTTCTTGCCTGGGCAGGGAACAGATGCCTGAGGGTGGCCCACAAGCAGAGGTGGAGCCAAAACCAAAGCTAAGCCCCAGGGGCAGTGCAACCAAAGAGGAAGGGAAATCTCTCTGTGCAGCCTCAGGAGCAGCCGATTAAATCCACGCAATCTGCTTGGTAAACCTTGCATCTATAGAATATCTGAATAGACAAGTGTTCCCACAATTAAGGCTGCGGACTTTGTAGGTAACTGTGGACTTTGGAGGCAAGGACACACAAGAGTTGGGACAGTTCAGAGACTGAGCTGGCCCCAAAGTGCCTACAGCTGGTCCAGAGAACTACCTAGAGATTTCGGAGGACTTCAGGTGGAGGCAGGGATTCACTGTGGCTCACTGAGGGGGCAAGGACACTGACAGCTGAAGCCTCAGGAAAATGTTATCATTTTTACAATTATTTTTGTTGTTGTTGTTGGGTTTTTTTCTGTCATTGTCCTTTTTCTTATTCTTTTATTTTTTACATAGTTTTTCTTTTATTTTTAATATATTCTAATTTTTTTCTATTTTTATTTACTTTTTTGTTATATTGTGTTTTTTCCTTGTTTTTGTTTTTTTTTCTTTGTTTGGCTTTGATTTTATCTTTTTTAAACTATATTTTCTATTTTTACTTTGTGTTTTTTCCTTTAATTTTCTTATTTCTTTTATTTTGATTTTTTGGTCATTTTTGTGTGTTTGTTTTATGCTTTTTTGCCTTTTTTTTACTTTACTTTCTGCTTTTGATGTGTTTTTTGTCTTTGTTAGTTTCATTTTTTATTGTTTGTTTTCGTTTTCAGGTTCATTTACTGTTTTGCTCTCTG
>NW_006794304.1:192906-280684 GCF_000442215.2 Lipotes vexillifer | reverse complement strand
TCTTTCCCTTTATTTTCTGTTTTTGTGTGTCTGTGTGTTTCTTTGTGTGTTTTTATCTGTTTGGTTTTGCTTTTACCATTTGACTTGGGGTTTTGTTTGTCTATTCATTTTCTTTCTTTCTTCCTTTTTTTTCTTCCAAGCCACGTGGCTTGTGGGATCTTAGTTCTCTGGCCAGGCTTTGGGTCTGAACCTCTGAGGTGGGAGAACCAAGTCCAGGACGCTGGACTGCCAGAGAACCCCTGGTCCCAGGGAATATTAATCAGTGAGAGCTCTCCCAGACGTCTCTATCTCAACACTAAAACCCGGCTCCACCCAAGGGGCAGCAAGCTTCAGTGCTGGATGCCCCACACCAAACAACTAGCAAGACGGGAACACAATCCCACCCATTAGCAGTCAGCATGCCTAAAGCCATACTCAGCTCACAGACACCCCAAAACACACAACCTGATGCAGCCCTGTCCATCAGAGGGACAAGATCCAGCTCCATCCACCAGAACAGAGGCACCAGTCCCCCCACCAGGAAGCCTACACAAGCCACCGGACCAGCCTCACCCACTGGAGGCAGACACCAGAAGAAAGAGGAACTATGACCCAGCAGCCTGCAGAAAGGAGACCCCAAACACAGCAAGTTAAAGAAAATGAGAAGAAAGAGAAATATGTTGCAGACAAAGGAACAAGGTAAAACCCCACAAGATCAAATAAATGAAGAGCAAATAGATAATCAACCTGAAAAAATATTCAGAGTAATGATAGTAAAGATGATCCAAAATATCGGAAATAGAATGGAGAAAATACAAAAAATGTTTAACAAGGACCTAGAAGAACTAAAGAACAAACAAACAGTGATGAACAACACAATAACTGAAATTAAAAATACTCTAGAAGGAATCAATAGCAGAATAACTGAGGCAGAAGAATGGATAAGTGAGCTGGAAGGTAGAATGGTAGAAATAATTGCCATGGAGCAGAATAAAGATAAAAGAATGAAAAGAATTGGAGACAGTCTCAGAGACCTCTGGGACAGGATTAAACACACCAATATTCGAATTATAGGGGTCCCAGAAGAAGAAGAAGAGAGAGAGAGGGTCTGAGAAAATATTTGAAGAGATTATAGTTGAAAACTTCCCTAGCATGGAAAAGGAAATAATCAATCAAGTCCAGGAAGCGCAGAGATTCACATACAGGATAAACTCAAGGAGAAACAGGCTGAGATGCATATTAATCACACTAACAAAAATTAAATAAAAAGAAAAAATATTAAAATCAGCAACAAATTACATATAAGGGAATCCCCATAAAGTTATCAGCAGATTTTTCAGCAGAAACTGCAGGCCAGAGGGGAGTGGCAGGATATATTTAAATTGATGAAAGGGTAAAACCTACAGCCAAGATTACTCTACTCAGCAAGGCTCTCATTCAGAGTTGACAGAGAAAACAAAAGCTTTTACAGACAAGCAAAAACTAAGAGAATTCAGCACCACAAAACCAGCTCTACAACAAATGCTAAAGGAACTTCCCTAAACTGGAAGCACAAGAGAAGAAAAAGACCTACAAAAACAAACCCAAAACAATTTAGAAAATGGTAATAGAAACATACATATTGATAATTACCTTGAATGTAAATGGATTAAATGCTCCAACCAAAAGACACAGACTGGCTGAATGGACAAAAGAACAAGACCCATATATATGCTGTCTACAAGAGATCCACTTCAGACCTAGGGACACATACAGACTGAAAGTGGGGGGATGGAAAATGATATTCCATGCAAAAAAAAAAAAGCTGAAGAAGCAATACTTATATCAGACAAAATAGACTTTAAAATAAAGACCGTTATAAGAGACAAGGAAGGACACTACATAATGATCAAGGGATCAATCCAAGAAGAAGATAAAACAGTTATAAATATATATGCACCCAACATAGGAGCACCTCAAAACATAAGGCAAATGCTAACAGCCATAAAAGGGGAAATCAACAGTAACACAATAATAGTGGAGGACTTTAACACCCCCACTTACACCAATGGACAGATCATCCAGACAGAAAATAAATAAGGAAACACAAGCTTTAATTGACACAATAGACCAGATAGATTTAATTGATATTTAGAGGATATTCCATCCAAAGGCAACAGAATACATTTTCTTCTCAAGTGCTCATGAAACATTCTCCAGGATAGATCATATCTTGGGTCATAAATCAAGCCTTGGTTAATTTATGAAAATTGAAATTGTATCAAGTATCTTTTCTGACTGCAACACTATGAGACTAGATATCAATTACTGGAAAAAATGTGAAAAATACAAACACATGGAGCCTAAACAATATGCTACTAAATAACCAAGAGATCATGGAAGAAATCAGAGGAAATCAAAAAATACCTAGAAACAAATGACAATGAAAACACAACGACCCAAAACGTATGAGATGCAGCAAAATCAGTTCTAAGAGGGAAGTTTATAGCAATACAATCCTACCTCAAGAAACAAGAAAAATCTCAAATAAACAACCTAACCTTACACCTAAAGCAATTAGAGAAAGAAGAGCAAACAAACCCCGAAGTTAGCAGAATGAAATAAATCATAAAGATCAGAGCAGAAATAAATGAAAAAGAAATGAAGGAAATGCTAACAAAGATAGTAAAACTAAAAGCTGGTTCTTTGAGAAGATAAACAAAATTGATAAACTTTTAGCCAGATTCATCAAGAAAAAAAGGGAGAGGACTCAAATCAATAAAATTAGAAATGAAAAAGGAGAAGTTACCGCTGACACTGCAGAAATACAAAGAATCATAAGAGACTACTACATATAGTTATATGCCAATAAAATGGACAACCTGGAAGAAATGGACAAATTCTTAGAAAGGTACAATCTTCCAAGACTGAACCAGGAGGAAATAGAAAATATGAACAGACCAATCATGAGTAATGAAATTGAAACTCTGATTAAAAATCTTCCAACAAACAAAAGTCCAGGACAAGGTGGCTTCACAGGTGAATTCTATCAAGCATTTAGAGAAGAGATAACACCCATCCTTCTCAAACTCTTCCAAAAAATTGCAGAGAGGGGAACACTCCCAAACTCATTCTATGAGTCCATCATCACCCTGATACCAAACCAGACAAAGGTGTCACAAAAAAAGAAAATTACAGGCCAATATCACTGACAAACATAGATGCAAATATCCTCAACAAAATACTAGCCTCTGAATCCAACAACACATTAAAAGGATCACACACGATGATCAAGTGGGATTTATTCCAGGAGTGCAAGGATTCTTCAGTATACACAAATCAATCAATGTGATACACTATATTAACAAATTGAATAATAAAAACCATATGACCATCTCAATAGATGCAGAAAAACCTTTTGACAAAATTCAACAACAATTTATGATAAAATTCCTCCAGAAACGGCATAGAGGGAACCTACCTCAACATAATAAAGGCCATATATGAAAAACCCACAGCAAACATCATTGTCAATGGTGAAAAACCGAAAGCATTTCTTCTAAGATCAGGAACAAGACAAGGATGTCCACTCTGGCCACTAGTATTCAACATAGTTTTGGCAGTCCTAGCCACAGCAATCAGAGAAGAAAAAGAAATAAAATGAATCCAAATTGCAAAAGAAGTAAAACTGTCACACTTTGCAGATGACATGATACTATACATAGAAAATCCTAAAGACGCCACCAGAGAATTACTAATCAATGGATTTGATAAAGTTGCAGGATACAAAATTAATGAACAGAAATCTCTTGCATTCCTGTATACTAACAATGAAAGATCAGAAAGAGAAATTAAGGAAACAATCCCATTCACCATTGCAACAAAAAGTGTAAAATACCTAGGAATAAACCTACCTAAGGAGGTAAAAGACCTGTACTCAGAAAACTATAAGATACTGATGAAAGAAATCAGATGACACAAACAGATGCAGAGATATACCATGTTCTTGTATTGGAAGAATCAATATTGTGAAAATGACTATACTACCCAAAGCAATCTACAGATTCAATGCAATCCCTATCAAATTACCAATGGCATTTTTCACAGAAGTAGAACAAAAAAATCTTAAAACTTTTATGGAAACACACAAGAACCCGAATAGGTAAAACAATCTTGAGAAAGTAAAATGGAGCTGGAGGAATCAGGCTTCTTGACTTGAGACTGTACTACAAAGCTACAGTAATCAAGACAGTATGGGACTGGCACAAAAACAGAAATATAGATCAATGGAACAGGATAGAAAGCCCAGAAGTAAACCCACACACCTATGGTCAACTAATCTATGACAAAGGAGGCAAGGATATACAATGGAGAAAAGACAGTCTCTTCAATAAGTGGTGCTGGGAAAACTGGACAGCTACAGGTAAAAGAATGAAATTAGAGCAATCCCTAACACCATACACAAAAATAACTCAAAATACAATAGATACCTAAATGTAAAACTGGACACTATAAAACTCTTGGAGGAAAACATAGGCAGAACACTCTTTGACATAAATCACAGCAAGATCTTTTTTGACCCACCTCCTAGAATAATGAGAATAAAAACAAAAATAAATAAATGGGACTTAATGAAACTTAAAAGCTTTTGCACAGCAAAGGAAACTATGAAGAAGAAGAAAAGACAACCCTCAGAATGGGAGAAAATATCTGCCAACAAAGCAACTGACAAGGGATTAATCTCCAAAATATACAAACAGCTCATGCAGCTCAATACCAAAAAAACAAACAACCCAATCAAGAAATGGGCTGAAGATCTAAAAGTACATTTCTCCAAAGAAAACATACAGTTGGCCACAGGCACTGGAAAAGATCACTAATTATTAGATAAATGCAAATCAAAACTACAATGAGGTATCATCACCTCATACCAGTCAGAATGGCCATCATCAAAAAATCTACAAACAAATGCTGGAGAGGGTGTGGAGAAAAGGGAACCCTGTTGCACTGTTGGTGGGAATGTAAACTGATACAGCCACTATGGAGAACAGTATGGAGGTTCCTTTATAAACTAAAAATAGAATTACCATATGACCCAGCAATCCCAGTACTGTGCATATACCCTGAGAAAACCATAATTCAAAAAGACACATGAACCCCAATGTTCACTGCAGCACTATTTACAATAGCCAGGTCATGGAAGCTACCTAAATGCCCATCAACTGACTAATGGATAAAGAAGATATGGTACATATATGCAATGGAATATTACTCAGCCATAAAAAGGAACAAAACTGGGTCATTTGTAGGGGTGTGGATGGACCTAGAAACTGTCATACAGAGCAAAGGAAGTCAGAAAGCGAAAAACGAATTTCGTATATTAACGCATATATATGGATTCTAGAAAAATCATACAGATGAACTTGTTTGCAAGGCAGAAATAGAAACACAGATGTTGAGAACAAACGTATGGACACCAAGGGGGGAAAGGGGGTTGGGATGAATTGGGAGATTGGGACTGACATATTTACACTACTATGTATAAAATAGATAACTAATGAGAACCTGCTGTATGGCACAGGGAACTCTACTCAGTGCTCTGTGGTGACCTAAATGGGAAGAAAATCCAAAAAAAGGTGATATATGTATACATATAGCTGATTCACTTTGCTGTACAGCAGAAACTAACACAACATTGTAAAACAACTGTACCCCCCCCACACACACACATAAAAGGAATAGAATGGAAAATGGAGGAGTAGGAAGACCTTGAGCTCATCTCCTCCCACAGGCACAGCAAAATTACAACTATTTACAGAGAGACTATTGATGAGGTTGTTTCCATGTCTTGGCTACTGTAAATAGTGCTGCTATGAACATTGGGGTGCATGTATCTTTTCAAATTAGAATTTTATCTTTTCTGGATATATGCCCAGGAGTGGGATTACTGGATCATATGGCAACTCTAATTTTAGTTTTTTGAGGAACTTCCATATTGTTTTCCATAGTGGCTGCACCAATTTACATTCCCACCAATGGTGTAGGAGGGCTCCTTTTAGAGACTCCACTCTTAAAGTGGACACACAGGATCTTGCATACTCTGGGACCCAGGGTGGATCAGACCTACCTGCTGACCTTGGAGAGCCTCCGGCGAAGCAGGAGGCCACTGGAACTCACCCTGGGGACATAGACACAGATGGCAGCCATTCTGGGGACTTGTTCTACTACCTGGGCACTGGTGCTGTCAAGTGCCATTTTGGAATCCTCCCTCTAGCTTATTAGTGCAGGGACCTGGCCCAGCCCACCAGCCTGTTGGCAACAGTACTGGGATGCCCCAGGCCAAGAAGCTAGCTGGGCAGGGACACAGCCCCACCTACCAGCAGGCCTGGTCCTAAAGACCCCCTGAGCCCATAGCCACTTCCACCAAAGGGCCTAAGACCCAGCCAGCCCCTCACACCAGTGGGCTGGCACTCTCCCTGGGACCAGCCTCACCCACCAGTGGGCAGGAATCAGCTCCAGGACCCCTTGGGCTCCAGCCCTGCCCACCAGTGGCCTGAAACACCAACTCTGGAAATCCCTAGGGCCCTGCTGGCAGAACCCTGGGACCCAGCTCTGCCCACAATGAGCCTGCACTAGGCCCAGGACCGGGTTTGACCCACCAGTAGGCTGATACCAGCTCCAAGAGACCTTGGACCACTTAGCCAGCTGCCCCAGGATCCAGCTCCACTCACCAGCAGGCCAACATTAGATTTTGGACCCCTGGTTCTGTAACTACACACTCCAGAACACAGCTCTACCTAAGTGGGCCAAGACTAGCCCCTGGGCCTCCTGGGGTCCTGCAGCAAGCAGCCTCATGATAAAACCTGCCCACCAGTGGCTGGCAGCCTCTGCATAAGACAGGACCTGGAAATCAACTGGGGGCCAGACACGCCTACCAGATCATCCACTGTAGTCAGCCCACAGCAATAGAAGGACCCACATAGCCCAGATAGGGAACATCCCTAAAGCATATAGCTCCAGTGATCAGAAGGGAGTGTGTTGCTGGGACACATAGGATGTCTCCTACAAAAGGCCACTTCTCCAAGGTCAAGAAATATAGCCAATCTATTGGATACATAGAAATAAAAACAACAAATTAGGCAAGATGAGGGGACAGAGAAATGTGTTCAAAATGAAGGAACAAGATAAAAGCCCAGAAGAACTAAGTGAAGTGGAGATAGGCAATCTACCCAATAAAGAGTTCAAGGTAATGATCAGAAATATTATCATAGGGACTTCCCTGGTGGTGCAGTGGTTAAGAATCCACCTTCCAATGCAGGGGACATGAGTTCTATTCCTGGTTGGGGAACTAAGTTCCCACAGGCTACAGGGCAACTAAGCCTGCGCACCACAACTACTGAGCCTGCACTCTCTGGAGCCCACGCATCACAACTAGAGGGTCCACACACTGCAACTACTGAGCCCGCATGCTCTGGAGCCTGCGCACCACAACTAGAGAGAAGCCTGCATGTTGCAATGGAGAGCTGATGCACCCCAGTGAAAGATACCATGTGCCACAACTAAGATCCCATGTACCACAACTAAGACCCAATGCAGCCAAATAAACATTAAAAAAAAAAAAAGAAATATCATCATAGAACTCAGGAGAAGAATAGATGAACAGAGTGAGCAGTTAGAAGTTTTAACAAAGAGTTAGAAAATACGAAGAAGAACCAAACAGAGATGAAGAATACAATAACTGAAATGAAAAGTACACTAGATGGAATCAACAGTAGGTTAGATGATACAGAGGAACGGATCAGAGATCTGGAAGACAGAGTAAGGGAAATCAGTGTAGAGGAACAGAAAAAAAGAATAAAGAATAAAAGAAATGTGGGCAGTTTAAGAGATCTCTGGAACAATATCAAGCATACTAACATTCACATTATAGGGGTCTCAGAAGGAGAAGTGAGAGAGCAAGGGGCAGAGAACATTTTTGAAGTCATAATAGCTGAAAACCTCCCTAACATGAGAAAGGAAACAGACACACAGGTCTAGGAAGTCCCAAACAGAATCAACCCAAAGAGGAATACACCAAGATGCACTGTAATTAAAACGTCAAAAATTAAAGAGACAATATTAAAAGCAGCAAGGTCCCATTTGTTTATTTTTGTTTTTATTTCCATTTCTCTAGGAGGTGGGTCAAAAAGGATCTTGCTGTGATTTATGTCATAGAGTGTTCTGCCTATGTTTTCCTCTAAGAGTTTGATAGTTTCTGGCCTTACATTTAGGTCTTTAATCCATTTTGAGTTTATTTTTGTGTATGGTGTTAGGGAGTGCTCTAATTTCATACTTTTACATGTACCTGTCCAGTTTTCCCAGCACCACTTACTGAAAGAGGCTGTCTTTTCTCCACTGTATATTGTTGCCTCCTTTATCAAAAATAAGGGAACCATACGTGTGTGTTTTTATCTCTGGGCTTTCTATCCTGTTCCATTGATCTATATTTCTCTTTTTGTGCCAGTACCTTTCTGTTTTTGTGCCAGTACCATACTGTCTTGATTACTGTAGCTTTGTAGTATAGTCTGAAGTCAGGGAGCCTGATTCCTCCAGCTCCATTTTTCATTTTCAAGATTGTTTTGGCTATTCGGGGTCTTTTGTGTTTCCATACAAATTGTGAAATTTTTTGTTCTAGTTCTGTGAAAAATGCCAGTGGTAGTTTGATAGGGATTGCATTGAATCTGTAGATTGCTTTGTTTAATAGAGTCATTTTCACAATGTTGATTCTTCCAAACTGAGAACATGGTATATCTCTCCATCTATTTGTATCATCTTTTGCACAGCAAAGGAAACCATAAACAAGACCAAAAGACAACCCTCAGAATGGGAGAAAATATTTGCAAATGAAGCAACTGACAAAGGATTAATCTCCAAAATTTACAAGCAGCTCATGCAGCTCAATGTCAAAAAACAAACAACCCAATCCACCAGTCAGAATGGCCATCATCAAAAAATCTAGAAACAATAAATGCTGGAGAGGGTGTGGAGAAAAGGGAACACTCTTGCACTGCTGGTGGGAATGTGAATTGGTACAGCCACTATGGAGAACAGTATGGAGGTTCCTTAAAAAACTACAAATAGAACTACCATATGACCCAGCAATCCCACTACTGGGCATATACCCTGAGAAAACCATAATTCAAAGAGTCATGTACCAAAATGTTCATTGTGGCTCTATTTACAATAGCCAGGAGATGGAAACAACCTAAGTGTCCATCATTGGATGAATGGATAAAGATGTGGCACATATATACTATGGAATATTACTCAGCCATAAAAAGAAACGAAATTGAGCTATTTTTTTGTTTTTGTTTTTTGCGGTACGTGGGCCTCTCAATGTTGCGGCCTCTCCCGTTGCGGAGCACAGGCTCCGGACGTGCAGGCTCAGCGACCATGGCTCATGGGCCCAGCCGCTCCGCGGCATGTGGGATCTTCCTGGACCGGGGCACGAACCCGCGTCCCCTGCATCGGTAGGCGGACTCTCAACCACTGCGCCACCAGGGAAGCCCTGAAATTGAGCTATTTGTAATGAGGTGGATGGACCTAGAGTCTGTCATACAGAGTGAAGTAAGACAGAAAGAGAAAGACAAATATCCTATGCTAACACATATATATGGAATTTAAGAAGAAAACATGTCATGAAGAACCTAGGGGTAAGACAGGAATAAAGACAGAGACGTACTAGAGAATAGACTTGAGGATATGCGGAGGGGGAAGGGTAAGCTGTGAAAAAGCGAGAGAGTGGCATGGACATATACACACTGCCAAATGTGGAGTGGATGGCTAGTGGGAAGCAGCCATGTAGCGCAGGGAGATCGGCTCGGTGCTTTGTGACCCCCTGGAGGGGTGGGATAGGGAGGGTGAGAGGGAGGGAGACGCAAGAGAGAAGAGATATGGGAACATATGTATATGTATAGTTGATTCACTTTGTTATAAAGCAGAAACTAGCACACCATTGTAGGGAAGTTATACTCCAATAAAGATGTAAAAAAAAAGAAAAGCAGCAAGGAAAAGCAACAATTACATTCATGGAAACTCCCATATATCACCTGATTTTTCAGCAGAAACACTGTAGGCCAAAAGGGAGTGTCCCAATATATTTAAAGTGATGAAAGGGAAAAACCTACAACCAAGAATACCCTACCCAGCAAGGCTTTCAATCAGTTTTTTTTTGCCGTATGCGGGCCTCTCACCGTTGTGGCCTCTCCCGCTGCGGAGCACACACAGGCTCTGGACGCGCAGGCCCAGCAGCCATGGCGCACGGGCCCAGCCGCTCTGCGGCATGTGGGATCCTCCCGGACCGGGGCACGAACACGTGTCCCCTGCATCAGCAGGCGGACTCTCAACCACAGCACCACCAGGGAAGCCCCTTTCAATCAGTTTTAATGGAGAAATCAAAAGTGTTACAGACAAGCAAAAGCTAAAAGAGTTCACACCACACTAGCTTTAGGAGAAATGTTAAAGGGACTTCACTAAGTGAAAAAGAAAGGCCACAACTAGAAACATGAAAGTTATGAAAGGATAAATCTCATTGGTAAAGGCAAATATACAGTAAAGGTAGCAGATCAGCCATGTATAAAGTGAGTAGGAAAGGTAAAAGACAAAAGTAGTAGAATCATCTCTATCTGCAATAAATAGTTAAGGGATACTCAAAACAAAAAGATGTAAAATATGATGTCAAAAACAGTAAACATGAGGAGGGGATAAAAATTCATGGTTGTTAAAATGTATTTGAACTTAAGAGATCAGCAACTTAAAACAATCACAGATAGATAAATAGTTATGTACAGTGTGGAGAATATAGTTAATAACTATGTATCTTTGAATGGTGACATATTGTAACTAGACTTATCCTGGTGATTATTTTGAAATGTAAAGAAATACCAAATCACTATGTTGTGTAATAGGAACTAACATAGTGTTGTAGGTCAATTTTACCTCGAAAACAAACAAACAAACTTATAGAAAAAGAGAGCAGATTTGTGGTTACCTGAGACAGTGAGGTGGGGGGAGGGAGAATTGGATGAATTGGTGGTCAAAAAGTACAAACTTCCAGTTATAAGATAAATAAGTACTAGGGATGTAATATATAGCATGATAAATATAATTAACACTGCTCTATGTTGTATGTAAAAGTTGTTAAGGCAGTAAATCCTAAGAGTTTTCATCCCTAAGAAAAAAGTTTTTCTCTAATTCTTTAGAAATAGAAAAATTTTATATTTTTCTATAAAATAAAATTCTATAAAATAGAATTTTATATCTATATGAGATGATGGATGTTCCCTAAACTTATTGTGGTAATCATCTCATGATGTGTGTAAATCAAATCATTATGGTGTACACCTTAAACTTATACAGTGCTGTATGTCAATTATATCTCAAAACTGGAAGAAAAAAATAAAATAAAACCTAAAAAAAAAAAAGGAATAGAATGCCAAATAAGAAAAACTGAAAAAATCAGAAAATAAGGAAATGCTCTAGAAAATAAAAATATATGATAACAGAAATAAATAAAAAACAATGGAATTTTTGGAAAATTAAGTTGAGGAACTCAGAAAGCAGAGCAAAAGGCAAAGAGATAAAAATAAAAGAGAAAAGATAAGACAGTTAAAGAATCAGCCCAGCAACCCCAACATTTGAATAATACAAGTTCCAGAAAGAGAGAGTCAAGAAAACAGAGAGAAGAAATTTAAGAAGGAAATAATACAATTTTTCCCCTTAGAGCTAAAGAACATATGTTTTTCAATTGTGTTAAAAAAAATCCAACTGAGTAAATTTGAAGATCTAATTGTCTTTATTCAATGATTCAGGAATAGATCGGCATACCATCTAGTAAATAGAAGGGTGCTCTGAGGAGCTGTACAAAACGGAGGGTTTTTATACGAGTGTTAGGCAAAGAATTTGTCAGTAAAAGAAAAGAAAGAATGGTTTCAGGCTGGGTCACTTTCTTTTGAGAAGAAGGTGAGGGTCTATCATGCAGACTACCTCTTCTTCCTTTGACAGGGGGATGGAGAGAACACATGTGACAGAATACCTCACTGATACTGACCAGAAAATTCCAGACTGGCTAATTAAGATTATGTCCCTGGGGAAGGTCATAACTACAATTAGGTCAGATATTAAATCTAGGTTTGTGGTCATGGGCTTTAGCACAAGTGACACCATTTTGGGCCTGTGGTTTTCTCTTTCACAAAGGACCCATCTGATTCCCAGAAATATAAATGAAAAAACACCCACTTCCAGCCACAAGATCGTGCATAGAAAAAGAACAGGAATAGAAAAAATATTCTCGAAACTTTCAGAGAGAAGGGGTTTCCCTGGTGGTGCAGTGGTTAAGAATCCACCTGCCAATGCAGGGGGACACGGGTCTCGGAAGCTCTGGTCTGGGAAGATCCCACATGCTGAGGAGCAACTAAGCCCATGTGCACAACTACTGAGCCTGTGCTCTAGAGCCTGTGAGCCATAACTACTGAGCCCGTGTGCCACAACTACTGAGCCCGTGCACCTATAGCCTGTGATCCACAACAAGATAAGCCACCATGATGAGAAGCCTGTGCACTGCAATGAAAAGTAGCTCCCAATCACTGCAACAAGAGGAAGGCTGTGCAGAGCAACGAAGACCCAATGCAGCCAAAAATAAATAAATAAATTTATAACAAACAAACAAACAAAACAACAAAAAAAACCTGACTAGTAAATTTGCTGAATTTGCCAGCTGGCACCTGGAGGGGGCAGGAGCGAGCTGACCCAGGGCTTTCTAAATGACTTGATGGAAATCCCTGAAGTCACTACTGTGCATTGTGACCTTGCTCACTGTTTCCTGCACCTATAGCCTGTGATCCACAACAAGATAAGCCACCATGATGAGAAGCCTGTGCACTGCAATGAAAAGTAGCTCCCAATCACTGCAACAAGAGGAAGGCTGTGCAGAGCAACGAAGACCCAATGCAGCCAAAAATAAATAAATAAATTTATAACAAACAAACAAACAAAACAACAAAAAAAACCTGACTAGTAAATTTGCTGAATTTGCCAGCTGGCACCTGGAGGGGGCAGGAGCGAGCTGACCCAGGGCTTTCTAAATGACTTGATGGAAATCCCTGAAGTCACTACTGTGCATTGTGACCTTGCTTTCACTGTTTCCTCTCTGTTTTTTTTTTTTAATGCTTAAATTTAATTTAATTTATTTTTTATACAGCAGGCTCTTACTAGTTATCTATTTTATACACATTAGTATTAGTATGTCAATCCCAGTCTCCCAATGCATCCTATGACCACCCCCCCACCACCACTTTCCCACCTTGATGTCCATACGTTTGTTCTCTGCATCTGTGTCTTAATTTCTGTCCAGCAAACTGGTTCATCTGTATCATTTAGCTAGGTTCCACATATATGCGTTAATATACGATATTTGTTTTTCTCTTTCTGACTTACTTCACTCTGTATGACAGTCTCTAGGTCTATCCATGTCTCTACAAATGATCCAATTTTGTTCCTTTATATGGTTGAGTAATATTCCATTGTATATATGTACCATATCTTCCTTATCCATTCATCTGTCAATGGGCATTTAGGTTGCTTCCATGACCTGGCTATTGTAAATAGTGCTGCAATGACCATTGGGGTGCATGTGTCTTTTTGAATTATGGTTTTCTCGGGGTATATGCCCAGTACTGGGATTGCTGGGTCATATGGTAATTCTATTTTTAGTTTTTTAAGGAACCTCCATACTGTTCTCCATAGTGGCTGTATCAGTTTACATTCCCACCAACAGTGCAAGAGGGTACCCTTTTCTCCACACCCTCTCCAGCATTTGTTGTTTGTAGATTTTCTGATGATACCCATTCTAACCAGTGTGAGGTGATACCTCACTGTAGCTTTGATTTGCATTTCTCTAATAATTAGCGATGTTGAGCAGCTTTTCATGTGCTTCTTGGCCGTCTGTGTATCTTCTTTGGAGAAATGTCTATTTAGGTCTTGTGCCCAATTTTGGATTGGGTTTTTTTTTTAATATTGAGCTGCATGAGCTGTTTATATATTTTAGAGATTAATCCTTTGTCTGTTGATTCATTTGCAAATATTTTCTCCCCTTCTGAGGGCTGCCTTTACGTCTCGTCTGTAGTTTCCTTTGCTTTGCAAAAGGTTTTGTTTCATTAGATCCCATTTGTTTATTTTAGTTTTTATTTCCATTACTTTAGGAGGTGTATCAAAAAAGATCTTGCTGTGATTTATGTCAAAGAGTGTTCTGCCTATGTTTTCCTCCAAGAGTTTTATAGTGTCCAGTCTTACATTTAGGTCTTTAATCCATTTTGAGTTTATTTTTGTGTATGGTGTTTGGGAGTGCCCTAATTTCGTTCTTTTACATGTAGCTGTCCAGTTTTCCCAGCACCACTTATTGAAGAGACTGTCTTTTCTCCATTGTATATCCTTGCCTCCTTTGTCATAGATTAGTTGACCATAGGTGTGTGGGTTTACTTCTGGGCTTTCTATCCTGTTCCATTGATTTCTGTTTTTGTGCCAGTCCCATACTGTCTTGATTACTGTAGCTTTGTAGTACAGTCTCAAGTCAAGAAGCCTGATTCCTCCAGCTCCATTTTACTTTCTCAAGATTGTTTTGCCTATTTGGGTTCTTTTGTGTTTCCATAAAAATTTTAAGATTTTTTTGTTCTACTTCTGTGAAAAATGCCATTGGTAATTTGATAGGGATTGCATTGAATCTGTAGATTGCTTTGGGTAGTATAGTCATTTTCACAATATTGATTCTTCCAATCCAAGAACAAGGTATATCTCTGTATCTGTTTGTGTCATCTGATTTCTTTCATCAGTATCTTATAGTTTTCTGAGTACAGGTCTTTTACCTCCTTAGGTAGGTTTATTCCTAGGTATTTCACTCTTATTGTTGCAATGGTGAATGGGATTGTTTCCTTAATTTCTCTTTCTGATCTTTCATTGTTAGTATATAGGAATGCAAGAGATTTCTGTTCATTAATTTTGTATCCTGCTACTTTACCAAATTCATTGATTATCTCTAATAATTTTCTGGTGGCATCTTTAGGATTCTCTATGTATAGCATCATGTCATCTGCAAACAGTGATAGTTTTACTTCTTCTTTTCCAATTTGTATTCCTTTAATTTCTTTTTCTTCTCTGATTGCTGTGGCTAGGACTTCCAAAACTATGTTGAATAATAGTAGTGAGAGTGGACATCCTTGTCTTGTTCCTAATCTTAGAGGAAATGCTTTCAGTTTTTCACCATGGAGAATGATGTTTGCTGTGAGTTTGTCATATATGGCCTTTATTATGTTGAGGTAGGTTCCCTCTATGCCCACTTTCTGGAGAGTTTTTAACATAAATTGGTGTTGAATTTTGTCAAAAGCTTTTTCTGCATCTATTGAGATGATCATATGGTTTTTATTCTTGTTTGTTAATATGGTGTGTCACATTGATTGATTTGCATATATTGAAGCATCCTTGCATCTCTGGGATAAATTCCACTTGATCATGGTGTATGACCCTTTTAATGTGTTGTTGGATTCTGTTTGCTAGTATTTTGTTGAGAATTTTTGCATCTATATTCATCAGTGATAATGGTCTGTAATTTTCTTTTTTTGTAGTGTCTTTGTCTGGTTTTGTCTGGTTTTGGTATCAGGGTGGTATCAGGCCTCATAGAATGAGTTTGGGATTGTTCCTTCCTCTGCAATTTTTTGGAAGAGTTTGAGAAGGATGGGTGTTAGCTCTTCTCTAAATGTTTGATAGAATTCACCTGTGAAGCCTTCTGGTCCTGCACTTTTTTTTGTTGGAAGGTTTTTAATCACAGTTTCAATTTCATTACTTGTGATTGGTCTGTTCATATTTTCTATTTCTTCCTGGTTCAGTCTTGGGAGGTTATACTTTTCTAAGAATTTGTCCATTTCTTCCAGATTTCCATTTTATTGGCATAGAGTTGCTTGTAGTAGTCTCTTATAATGCTTTGTATTTCTGTGGTGTTCGTTGTAACTTCTTTCTCATTTCTCAATTTAATGATTTGAATCCTCTCCCTCTTTTTCTGATGAGTATGACTAAAGGTTTATCAATTTTCTTTATCTTCTCAAAGAACCAGCTTTTAGTTTTACAGATCTTTGCTATTGTTTTCTTTGTTTCTATTTCATTTATTTCTTTATTTATGATTTCTCTCCTTCTACTAAATTTGTGTTTTGTTTGTTCTTCTTTCTCTTGTTCCTTTAGGTATAAAGTTAGATTGTTTATTTGAGATTTTTCTTGTTTCTTGAGGTAGGCTTGTATTACTATAAACTTCCCTCTTAGAACTGCTTTTGCTGCATCCCATAGGTTTTGGATTGTCCTGTTTTCATGGTCATTTGTCTCTAGGTATTTTTTGATTTCCTCTTTGATTTCTTCAATAATCTCTTGGTTATTTAGTAATGTATTGTTTAGCCTCCATGTGTTTTGTGTTTTTCACAGTTTTTTCCCTGTAATTGATTTCTAATCTCATAACCTTGTGGTCGTAAAAGATGCTTGATATAGTTTCAATTTTCTTAAATTTACTGAGGCTTGATTTGTGATCTATCCTGGAGAATGTTCTGTGTGCACTTGAGAAGAAAGTGTAATCTGATGCTTTTGTATGGAAGTCTGATAAATATCTGATAAATATCAATTAAATCTATCTGGTCTATTGTGTCATTTAAAGCTTGTATTTCCTTATTGATTTTCTGTCTGGATGATCTGTCCATTGGTGTAATTGAGGTGTTGAAGTCCCCCACTATTAGTGTGTTACTGTTGATTTCCTCTTTTATAGCTGTTAGCAGTTGCCTTAGGTATTGAGGTGCTCCTATGTTGGGTGTGTATGTATTTATAATGTTATAGCTTCTTCTTGGACTGATCCCTTGATCATTATGTAGCGTCCTTCCTTGTCTCTTGTAACATTCTTTATTTTAAGGTCTATTTTATCTGATATGAGTACTGCTACTCCAGCTTTCTTTTGATATCCATTTTCATGGAATATCTTTTTCCATCCCCTCACTTTCAGTCTGTATGTGTCCCTAGGTCTGAAGTGGGTCTCTTGTAGACAGCATATGTATGGGTCTTGTTTCTGTATCCATTCAGCAAGCCTGTATCTTTTGGTTGGAGCATTTAATCCATTTACGTTTAAGGTAATTATCGATATGTATGTATTACCATTTTCTTAATTGTTATGGGTTTCTTGTTTAGGTCATTTTCTTCTCTTGTGTTTCCACTTAAATAAGTTCCTTTAGCATTTGTTGTAGAGCTGGTTTGGTGGTGCTGAATTCTCTTAGCTGTTGCTTGTCTGTAAAGCTTTTGATTTCTCCATTGAATCTGAATAAAATCCCTGCTGGGTAGAGTAATCTTGGTTGTAGTTTCTTCCCTTTCATCACTTTTAATATATTGTGCCACTCCCTTCTGGCTTGTAGAATTTCTGCTGAGTAATCAGCTGTTACCCTTATGGGAGTTCTCTTGTATGTTATTTGTCATTTTTCCCTTGTTACTTTCAATAATTTTTCTTTGTCTTTAATTTTTGTCAATTTGATTACTATGTGTCTAGGGGTGTTTTTCCATGGGTTTTTCCTGCCTGGGACTCTCTGTGCTTCCTGGTCTTGTGTGGCTATTTCCTTTCCCATGTTAGGGAAGTTTTTGACTATAATCTCTTCAAATATTTTCTCGGGTCCTTTCTCTCTCTCTTCTCCTTCTGGGACCCCTATAATGCGAATGTTGTTGTGTTTAATGTTGTCCCAGAGGTCTCTTAGGCTGTCTTCATTTCTTTTCATTCTTTTTTCTTTATTCTTTTCCACGGCAGTGAATTCTACCTTTCTGTCTTCCAGGTCATTTATCTGTTCTTCTGCCTCAGTTATTCTGCTATTGATTCTTTCTACTGTATTTTTCATTTCAGTTATTGTATTGTTTATCTCTCTTTGTTCTTTTTTTTTTTTTTTTTTTTTTTTTTTTTTTTTGCAGTATGTGGGCCTCTCACTGCTGTGGCCTCTCCCGTTGTGGAGCACAGGCTCCAGATGTGCAGGCTCAGTGGCCATAGCTTATGGGCCCAGCCACTCCGTGGCATGTGGGATCTTCCTGGACTGGGGCATGAACCCGTGTCCCCTGCATCGGCATATGGACTCTCAACCACTGCACCACCAGGGAAGCCCCGTTTGTTTGTTCTTTAATTCTTCTAACTGTTTGTTCTTTAATTCTTCTAGGTGTGTGTTAAACTTTTCTTACATCTTTTTGATCTTTGCCTCCAGTCTTTTTCCAATGTCCTGGATCATCTTCACTATCATTATTCTGAATTCTTTTTCTGGAATTTTGCCTATCTCCACTTCATTTAGTTGTTTTTCTGGGGTTTTATCTTGTTCCTTCATCTGGTACAAAGTCCTCTGCCTTTTCATTTTGTCTGTCTTTCTGTGAATGTGGTTTTCCTTCCACAGACTGCAGAATTGTAGTTCTTCTTGATTCTGCTGTCTGTCCTCTGGTCAATGAGGCTATCTAAGAGGTTTGAGAAAGCTTCCTGATGGGAGGGACTGGTGGTGGGTAGAGCTAGCTGTTGCTCTGGTGGGCAGAGCTCAATAAAACTTTAATCCACTTGTGTGTTGATGGGATGGGCTAGGTTACCTCCCTGTTCGTTGTTTGGCCTGAGGTGACCCAACAATGGAGCCTACCTTGGCTCTTTGGTGGGGTTAATGGCTGACTCTGGGAGGTCTCATGCCAAGGAGTACTTCCCAGAAGTTCTGTGGCCAGTGTCCTTGTCCCCACAGTGAGCCACAGCCACCCCCAACCTCTGCAAGACACCCTCCAACACTAGCAGGTAGGTTTGGTTCAGTCTCCTATGGGGTCACTGCTCCTCTCCCTGAGTCCCGATGCAGACACTACTTTGTGTGTGCCCTCCAACAGTGGAGTCTCTGTTTCCTCCTGTCCTGTCAAAGTCCTGCAATCATGTCCCACTATCCTTTAAAGTCTGATTCTCTAGGAATTCTTCCTCCCGTTTCCAGACCCCCAGGGGAAGCCTGATGTGGGGCTCAGATCCTTCACTTCAGTGGGTGTACTTCTGTGGTATAAGTGATCTCCAGTTTGTGAGTCACCCACCCAGCCATTATGGGATTTGATTTTATTGTGATTGCACCCCTCCTACCACCTCACTGTGGTTTCTCCTTTGTCTTTGGATGTGGGGTATCTTTTTTGGTGAGTGCCAGTGTCTTCCTGTTGATAATTGTTCAGCAGTTAGTTGTGATTACAGTGCTCTCACAAGAGGAAGTGAGTGCACGTCCTTCTACTCTGCCATCCTGAACCAATGTCCTTTTTTTTTTTTTAATGCATATAGTAATTTATTGTTTACAGATGAAGAATCTGAATTAGGCACGAGCAGTTAGTAAAGTTGTTCAAAGCTTCAGGACCAAGGAAAAGAGTACCATGATGGAATTCCAGCTTCACATCATTTCATCCAGGGATATGTTGGGAGTAGCAGTGACTTCTTTGTAATGATACAACCAGCTGACAACAGGTGCAGTTGAACTGCTAACTTGGCACACTACTTTGGCATTCTCTTCTGTTTGAACTTTTGAGGAGATACCACTTCTCTGAAAGTGAGTTTTTGGTAAATTTCCAAAACAACAGTAGCTTCCTGTATTTGTCCTTTGGTATCTGTTGCTCAACAAGATATATCCATGCATCTTCTATATTTGCAATGTAGATGGCTTCCTTCTGCACCACTACCCTCTGTGTTGAAATTATCTTCTCTCCTAGAGGATTATACGAATCTGTACTCTCAGGTTCACCAATTGCTGTATGTGTGAAAAATTTAGATTCACCCACACTGAGTTCTACTTTGCTAAGTGGAATTGTCACTTGAAGAACAGCTTTTTTCTTTTCCTTTGTGCTTAGTCTAGTTTCACTTGCTCAAAGGGTGCTGCATGCAGAGGTCTTGCACCCAGAACCTCAGACCTGGGTTCCTCATTTTCTATTTTTGTCTGTCATCTGTGAAATGAAGAGTTCACACTGAGTGATCCTTAGAGTCTCTTCCAGCTCCATAATTCTGTGTGTAAGATTTAAATAGGAGAAGTTTGGCTTTGATCTAGGCTCTGGGGACAGAACAGAAAAGTCTTCAGACAAGAATTCCCCACCCTTATGAAGCTAACATTCTGGTGGGGACTTCCAGAGCCCTGTGGCTGCCACAGTGATATGGAAGGTGTGAGGAATGGAGGGTGTGGGCTTAACAGGGCCTCAAAAACACTGCTTGACCAGTAGGCACTTGACCAGAAAACAAGCAACGCAGAAAACAACAAGGGGTTTGCTGGATAGTGTTAGGTACATCACTTGATCTGTGAGCACTGGTCTGCCACCTCTTATGACATGCTTCAATATTTTAATTATTTGATTAACAGCTATTCCCAGGTCTTCAATTATTCTTTATACTTAAAGGTAGAGGTTCAGTTCCAAATGGAATGTGCATGATCAGGCAGTGACCTACTTAATACTAGGTAACTCTTGTTGAATGATTATTATGTAATAAATGCTCTGCTAAACCATTTTCATGTATGATTACCTTTAACCTTTAATCTCACTACACACCTATGAGGTAGAAACTATTATCTATATTTTCTAGATAAGGAAACTGAGATTCAGAGAAGCTAAGCTCCTTGCTCATGGTTATAGGATCAGGAGGAGATATATAATACTCAGAGCTGTTCTCTTTCTCTCTCTCTTTCTCTCATCCCAGGTTTCAGGGTGACAAAAGTAATCCAGATTAGTGATTAACCACCTTTGGGAACATGGACTTTTCCTTTCCTTTCTCATTTTTAAATTAAGAATCCTTTATTTTTGTTCCCTGGTGCTCTAAGCCAGTTTACTCCTTGGTTTTTGTTCTGCCTAGTGTCAACCAAAAAATAATGCAGGAGCCTACAAATAAGAAAAGAGTTTAAGGGACTTCCCTGGTGGTCCAGTCGTTAAGACTACACTTCCACTGCAGGGCATGCCACGCAGCACAGCCAAAAAAAAAAAAAAAAAAAAAAAAAAAAAAAAAAAGAGTTTATTTAGGGTCTTAAGAATTGCAATTCAGGAGACATAGATTTGGTTAACCCCAAGAGAGTGTAAGAGTGTTCCAGGGAAGAGAAAGAGTCAGGGACTTATAAAGACAAAAAGCCACAAGGTTGTTAAAAGTTGCCTGGTGAAAATTATGGTTGACTCTGAAGGTATTTTAGGGTAGGGGCCAGATAATGTTATCTTCTAAGGAGTGACATAGCTGGTGCCAGAAGGAGAAAAATTGATCTTTATGGTTGAGTAGATATTTCTGCCATTGGTGAGGTCTGGTTAACATGTAACACATAATGCCGCTGCACAATACACACTAGGGGTTGGGGGGGCGGAGGAGGCCAAAGGGCAGAGAAAAAGTTTTATGTTTAATTTTTTCTTGTCTTGCCTTAAAATGTGAATTTTTATTTCATCACTGGTTTATTATAAAAGATACATTTCGGGAACAAATTAATTGAAGAGATGGACAGATCAAAGTTATGTGGGTTGGAGTGTGAAGCTTCCATGTCCTCTCCAGGCTCACCACTCTCCCAGAACCTCCATGTCTTCACCAACCTGGAAGCTCTCTACCCCCTTGGCTGGGGATTTTTTTGGAGGCTTCATTACGTAGGCATGATTGATTAAATCATTGAACACTGGTGACAGAACTCTATCTCCAGCCCCTCTCCCATCCCTGGATATTGGAGGTGGGTGAGTAGGGGAGTCGGGGGAAGATGGGGCTGAAATTCCAACCCTCTAATCACATGCTTCATTTCCCTGGCAACCAGCCAACAGCCTGAGGCTATCCAGGAACCTCTTGCCACCAGTCATCTCATTACACAAAAAAATCACTTTGCTTTGAAGGTTTCAAGGGTTTTTGGCACTGTGTGTAAAGAAAGTGTAAGACCAACATATATTTTTTATTATATCACAATATCACAGCCTCTTTCATTAAAATGTTAAGTACCATGATGGCAGAGAACTTTGTTTTGGGCTCACTGCTATATTCTGTGTTCAGCACAGTGCCTGGCACTGAGTGGTGCTCATTAAGCCCTGCCGAATGAGTAAATAATGAAGGCATGCATGAACAAATGAATACCTGCCTAAAATGGTAGACTCCTTTTCTGTATTTCGATATTTGAGAACCCGGTATTTACAGCTCACAGGCCCCAAACCACACAGCACTGGGGGCTGCAAGTGTTGGACCTTGACGTGAAGTGTGACTTCTCACCTAACCAGCTGGTGGTTTCCTTTGTCTGCTGGTTGAGCTCCTGAGGTGAGGTCTCCTTCTGCATCTGGCCTTGGGAAAGATCTTGAGTGTCCAGACTCCAGATCTATTGGTATCCCTGGGCCCAACTTCATCACTGGTGGGAAAAAAAAAACAGAGGAAGGGGGAGAGTAATTCTAATTGTTTTACCATCTAAACTGGCTCAGAAGAGAGAGGGGGTGGGGGAAAGGATGCATTTGAAAGCTGGCAGTTACAATTCTCCCCCTCTTAATCTTCACCCCTTTTGAAGCTCCTCCAACCTCAAGCCGACCTCTCTGTAACATTTTCCTCTGATCATCGTGGAGGGGCTTCCGCACCTCTCCCCACCCATCCTCAGTCAGACAAGGCACTTTCCATCCTCCTCCACCTCACCCCTAGCATGTGGGTCTCAGACTTTCCTTTGCCCCTCATAGTGGGCAACACCTTTGTTTTTCTTCATAGAATGTTTTTAAAAATTTCTTCCACTCTTGGATTTCCCTGGTGGTGCAGTTGTTAAGAATCTGCCTGCCAATGCAGGGGACACAGGTCTGAGCCCTGGTCCTGGAAGATTCCACAAGCTGTGGAACAACTAAGCCTGTGCCACAACTATTGAGCCTGCTCTCTAGAGCCCGCGAGTCACAACTACTGAGCCCGTGTGCCACAACTACTGAAGCCCGCACACCCCAGAGCCCGTGCTCTGCAACAAGAGAAGCCACCGCAATGAGAAGCCTGCACACCGCAATGAAGAGTAGCACCGGCTCGCCGCAACTAGAGAAAACCCGTGCGCAGCAACAAAGACCCAACACAGCCAAAAATAAATAAATAAATAAATAAAACAAAATTCTTCCACTCCATTATGTAATATGTGCTTTCTCATTAAAGAACATTTGACAAATGAAGACAAGTAGAAGAAAACCATGCCACATATCACCCACCCCCAAAAAAACCAGTGTTAATACTTTGATGTTTTTCTCTTCTGATGAAATAAATTCATATTTTATGGCAAGACAGAAAAAAATTTAAACATAAAATTTTTCTTTGCCATTTTGGCCTCCTTCCTCCCCATTACTGTGTATTGTGCATCTGCAATAACCAGACCTCCTTAGGAGGTAACATTCCTTTTTAATCTCATAAAGGGTCATAACTCCTTAGGAGATAACCTTCCTTCTTAATCTTGTAAGGGGTCATGACCCATGACTCACTACTTGCTTTGTACGCATAGAGCTGGATTGTGTAAACTGTCAATAATCCATCATTTGACTATAGCCGTTTGTCTGAAAACCATATATAACTGTGCTTTGGCCTCTAAGGGGCTGAACAGTCCTCAGAACTTCCTGAAAGACTGTCTCCCAGGTAATAATCCTCAGGTTGGCTCAAATACAATTTTCCATTTCTTCCTTAGATCAACTATTGATTAATTTTTTCACGACAATTTTTTTGCACAGGCGTTTTTAAAAAGCAGTTTTAATTATAGAGCATATTAAAATTGACATTCTACTTTTTTCACTTGTGATGTTGTAGGGGAGGAAAAACAATCTTCCACCCTCTACCTTTCTAGGTTCTATGACTGAGACCTTCCCCTTCATTAAAGATTAACAAGAGAATATTCCACCCCAAAATGTGCCACTTTGGCAGGTGGATTATTTTGAGCTGAAGGCAATCAAGACGGAACCAACTCAGAAAAAGCTTTTTACCATCCCTTAAACTGACTAAAAGAATTTAGAAATGGGGTCTGTGCCAGAAAGAGAGCTACTACCAGAGACAACTTTTTCATCTGAGTCACTTCTCTGCATGGCAGGGCAAACATCTGTTAGCAAAACATTTGCTCTTCTCATCTTCCTGTGAGTTGTCTTCTACCCCTCTGAAGTCCCAGACCCCCATTTCTTTCATTAGCTCAGGATGGTATATAGGTTTTAATTGTCTGACTGCCTTTGAGTCTCATATTCTTATGGGTCTCTTGTACGTATAAAGTTGAATTTGTTTTTCTCCTGTTATTCTGTCTTCCATCAATCTGATTATTATACCAGCCAACGAACCTAGATGGTAAAAAAGGGAAATTTTTTCTCCCCTACAATAGATAGTTCTCTTTTAAGGGCTGAGTCTCCACTTTAATGCTTCTGTTACCTTATTCTGAGTTGACTTTTGGGAAGTTAACCATTTTTTATGTACCGTATTCTTCCCTAAGCATCATGAACCATATGTGAATCTCCAACTACAGGCCAAGCACTTGTTTCATATAATCCTCACATTGCAAGCCCTATAAGGATTTTAGAGACAAGAAACTAGAAGCTCACGGAACCCAAGTCTTTGGTGAGGGTTACTCTGCTAGTAAGGGCTCTCAACCCCAGTCCTGACGGTCTCCAAAGCTATGTTCTTTCCTCCACCTACAGTTGGGAAGGGGGGGACCACCCTTCTCAAGTTTGAGCCCCATCTTCCTCTGCAGTAGACAATGGCTGGTGGAGAGGGCACTGCTTTTGTTCTAGCTTTGATTGCATATCGAAGTGTGAAACTTCAGGCAAGTTTCCGTTTGTCTTGGTTTCAGTTTCAACATCTGCAAACTGGACATACATACCCCAGACGAGCTGGTCCCACAGGAGTCATATGAAGACCCATGGGACAAAATTTACACGAAAGTAACTGGTCCCTAGCAAGGGACTGTAGGCTGGGGATGTGTGGGGAGAGAGGGGTCTTAGAAGACTCACTTGTTGTTAGGAGGTTTAGGCGGGTGCAGAATGCTAGTGGAATCTCAGTGACACATTTTCTCCAGTGGAGTCAGGCAAACACCCAGAGAGGTTGTCATCTCAGTTTAGGGAATACTGTAAATTAGTATTTTTTTCCACTTAGAATAATGGGGGACTCACACTCTTGCCTAAAGACCCACCTAGCTTTGGGCTGAAGGAGAGAGAACAGTGCAGCTCAGAGGACAAAGTATCAAAATTTTGACTAAAGACAGAATCAGTATTACTAATTTTTCCTTTTCCTTCAGTCTCCAATCTGACTTGGCATGGCACTTCTTTATTTAAAATTTTGATATTTTGTCCATCACAGTGATGGGGCAGAGAGCAGACCACTCCAAGATGTGCCACTCTGGCATGCAGATTATTTTGAGCTGAAAATTACCAAGGTTAGTCATCAGTTAGATCCATTAAACTTGTAAACTGCCTTCACTGATCAAGCTTGCTTTAATAGTTTTTACAAAAACTTTCATGTTCTCCAAGAGTCATGTAGCCTAAATGATAAGATGTTTGCCCTAACTGTTTTTCAGGCATTTGGAGTTAGCTATGTTCAGTTGGAGTTTGAGCCAGCTAAGACCTCTGGCCCTCCAACTGGGCATGCATGAGTGTCCTCTCGGTGACCTTTTAACATCAGAGGGTCTAAAACTCCACCCTGAGGACATGCATGCAGCCGTTTTCTGAATATGCATCCTATGAAGAAGCCTGTAGTTTAGTTGCAGTGTGCAGAATGATGATTATCTCACCTTTTTTTCTTATTTCCATTCACCTTTCCCCACATTCCCCATGCTTCAGAACACCCTGCTTTCTTACCCCATAAATAACCTGAGCCCCTCACCTTTGAGGAGGTGGATTTGAGATTTGTTCTCCTGTCTCTCCACTTGGCTGCCTCAAGAATAAACCTTTTCTCTGCTGCAGATCTTGGTGTCTCAGGAAGAACCTTGAACTTACCCCTTACTGCCTAAAAGATTTTAAGATAGGAGGCCTGTCCAGGAAGATGCTCTCACCATAGAAAACTATATAAAGTATTAGGAGTGGCAGACAGTGCTAGAACCTAGCAAAGCCCATTTGGTCAAAGTCCTGTGTCCCATTATCTTTTGATGGCCCAGTAAACATTTGTTTACCAAACATTAACTCTTTTTATCTTCCTGTGAGTTACCTTACTTCCCATTGAAACTTCAGACCCCTACCTCCTTCTCCTTAGTCCAGAATATATACACATCTCACCTTGCCTTGCTGTCTTTGAAATTCTTCATACTTATATGGATTCCTACTGTGCATGTAATAAATTTGATTTTCTCCTGTTAATCTGCCTTATCATTTTAATTGCTAGCCAAGAGAACTAAGAGGGGAAAGAAGGGAAACACTCCTTCACCAGTAATGGATTTTTCACATTAATTTTGATTTTTCTAAATATTGCACAAAAATATTATTTACCTTGATGGCTGAGTGTTTTGGTGCTCCCTTAAATTTTGTGCCATGATGAATGCCACACTGGGTTCACCCTAAGCCATGAAGATGTGGTACAGTGTCACAGCTGAGGTGGCATCAGTGTCGGTCACACATATACTCAGTTGGTAGCTTCCCCTTCTGGCTCCAATGTAGATCACTCTCCCCTCCAAGTGCTGCTATAGCTACACTCCACCCCACTCTACCCCACACCAATCTTTGTGAGAATTATAAAAAAAAAAATCTTCCTCAGGACATGTTTATTTTATTAAAAAAGTAATTGTAGTAATAAATACAGACATTTACAATATTTATATGTGAATCACACTCTATTCGATGTGGTGCCTCAGACAGGACACATCTGTGAAGGGGAGCAGAATTTGTCACCTCAAAAATATGTCTCTTTGGCATAAGGATTATTTTATGCTGATTACTTTTAAGAAACAACCGACATAGGAAGAGCTCTGAAAATGAGTAGAAGTTACCCTTTTGTAAGAGACATTTACATTTACAAGAGAAATCTCCACTTGCAAGGGTGTCTCCTTCTCTGTACCAGGAGGAGGGGGGGTGACTAAATCTCTAAAAACTCATCAACAGAGATGGCAGTGATTTAAAACTGCTTAACAATCATGTGGTACTGTGCTTTGCCTGATAACCTCCCATAACTGCCCCCACCTCCATCTTCTTTTGTCTGGAGATGGTGATGGAAGAGGCCATTTCAGGGAGGTTTATTCAGTTTTCCTGGGTATCTCACATGTATATAGGAGGAATACTTGCTATTAAACGTGTTTGTTTTTCTTCTGTTAATCTTTTTATTATGGAGTCTCAGCCAAGAACCCAGAAGGGCAGAGGAAAATTATTTTTTCTCATCTACATCTGCACGACTCCACGTGGAGGCCAGCTGGGCCCTCCTCCAGGTTCCTCAGAGCTGGGGGACTGCCTCCTACTCACAACATTTGTTTCCCCTCAAATCAGCCTCAGACTGTTCTTTTGGTCCCCTCCCTTTTAGTTTTTTTCTTGACAGCTTATTATCTCTTACATTGGCCATTTTATATCTGAAGGTTTTTTTTTTTTTTCGGTACGCGGGCCTCTCACTGTTGTGGCCTCTCCCGTTGCGGACGTGCAGGCTCAGCGGCCATGGCTCACGGGCCCAGCCACTCTGCGGCATGTGGGATCTTCCTGGAACGGGGCACGAACCCATGTCCCCTGCATCAGCATGCGGACTCTCAACCACTGCGCCACCAGGGAAGCCCTATTGGAAGTTTCTTTTTTCTAGATATTTCCTCTCTCTTTCTCTCTCTCCATCTCTCTCTCTCTCTCTCTCTCATGGTTTAAAACAATTTTTAAATTTCTTACTATTCTCTGGATTGCCTAGCTGGTTCTTCTGCTTCACGTGGTATTGGCTGAGATGTCAATAATGATGGAATATCCAAAATGGCTTCACTCTCGTGGCTGGCAGTTGGTGCTGGCTGTTGGCTGGAAGCTCAGCTTGGCTGTCAGCCAGTGGACTTGCTCTTCTCCCATGTGGGCCTTTCCACACAGAGCAGATATTTTCTCCTTTCACAAATTTTAACACACATTTCTTCACTATATTTCTAATAATTCATATATTTGGACCCACAAAATGGCAGCTGCCCCAGTGGTCCAGCCCACATCACGAATCTAAGCCTAAGTCAGCCTGCACTTATGGGAAACACCTGTCCAGGAACCTAACATCCACTAATCACAATCCTCCAACTCAGCTTTTCCTAGCTCACCTTACCCTAGAAACTAGAACTTATAGGGAAATCCCCACCTCTTAGCCAATCATGCCCTGTTTCTAAGTTGCCTCTTCTAAAACTCTATAAAACTCACTCTTGTCCAAAATCCCTCAGGAAGAGTGCTGCACTGCTTGTGAGGCACTGTACTCCCCAATGCAGAAGTTGTTTTCCCTTGAATAAAGGAAACACTTCACACCCCTAGACTTGAGACCTCAGATCCCTTTCCAACATTTCCATTCAAGATGTGTGTCCAGGAAGACATCCAAAGCAACCCTCTCCCTCCACATATTTCTCATTTCATTAAAAAGGTGAGCTCTATGGGGGCAGGGATCATGTCTGTCTTATTTGCTAGACTGACCTAACAGAGGTTCCTAATAAATATTCATTGAATGAATTAAACAACTTTAAATGTTTGCAAGTCTCCTATAAATAGATTCAAAGTATGTCTTCAGGGCAGTTCTTCCACTGAGATGGGCTCCTGTATAGGCCTAAGGCCTGGGTTTCTCCCTTACAGCACAAAAGTGTAAATGAAGCTGGGGCAGTGGTCAATCCCACTTCTGAGTTTCCACTCAGCCAAACTGAGTCTTCTACCTGGCTTCTCTGTCCTTGTGTTCTTTGACTCCCAAGTCCTATGGATCCACACCTGACCCCCTGGGTGTTGGGAATCAGTGGTCAGGCCTGATGCCACTGCCCACGAAAGTAATTCATGAAGGGTCAGTTTCAGGAGAACAGAGAGCACATCTGATGAAAATCACAGTAAGCTCAGCACAGTGCCAGGCACGTCGTTGATGAGTCAGTAAATAAATCCATTTCTGACTGCTGTCTTCTGCTTCTGTGGGGAACATCAGCTGGCTGTTCCGAAGTTCTTGCCCTCTTGGCAACCAATCCCTTGGTATATTCCTCATCTCCAAACCCTGGAATGGGAGCTGTCATTTAAATGTGTGAAACTACATTTACATTTCAACAGAGATGCTTCTAAGCCCTTGCTTTGAGTTGGCTGATAAATTCCCAATCACATTTCCAGGAGGGATTCTGGATTTGAAGAGATTTCCTAGCAGTGGGTAGGATTAAGAACTCTCTCTTTTTTTTTTTTTGGCCTCACCACACTGCTTGTGGGATTTTAGTTCCCCAACCAGGGATTGAACCCCGGCCCTCAGCAGTGAAAGCACAGAGTCCTAACCACTGGACCACCAGGAAATTCCCAGATTAGGAACTCTTAAGTCTGTAGGAGCCTAAGGGATACTTTATTCTGGAAGGAAGTCAGTGTCCTTCATTTTTCCTTGATGTTTTTGATTAAGTCAGTGAATTCTTTTGACCATTTTCTTTGGAGCACATGGCTGCTTAGTTGACATTCTCATGGGTAAATTTCCTTGGTGTGTCTGGCAACGTGGGCAGTGAGTGGGATTTCTCCACCTGCTGGGCAGACATAAGGATGCAGAACACTGAAGAGGAGCAGAACTATGGATCCCCCCAGGAGACCCCACCATCCCAGACACTCTTCATTGCCAAGGGTACTCAACCTAAACCTCTTGCTATGCTTTCTCCCACTGTTTAATCATTTTGACCTTAGAAAAACTATGCCTCAAGCCTAACCCACATGTATCTTGTTGAATGTTTAGTGAACTCAACTTTCCTTCTAATGATCTATCCAAACCAACCTTTCCTATTACTAGGTAAAGTGCTTTACCCATCCTTATTTTTCTGAAGTGGTTGCGAGAGGAGACAGGAAGCCATTCCTGGCTTCTGCCAAGTGTGATCTGTGAAGGAATAAGCTTTAAAAGCTTACTACGTTAGTAGCTTGACTGGGGAGAAGTTGCAAATCACATGTAACATAGCTAGACCATGGAAAAGAAGAGGAACACTCTCCTGCCTCCAGTTTACTAGTGGCTCAGAAACAAGCCAGAGTTGTCTCCCCAGCCATCCCTTTCTCCCAGGCACAGCCTAAGCCATGGAACTTTTCCCAGGCCCTCAGTCAGGATCCTGCTGATTTTCCCTATTGATCTCACCTGGAACCTCTCTCCTACTCTGTTTGTTCCACATTACCCCCATTTTCACTCCTAAAACATAATTCTCTTCTATTCCCCACATACTTGTGTAACCTTAAGCCAAGGGAATGGGTATCCTGGTGTACCTTTTAGTACCAGGGAAAATGAGATCTCTGGGGCCCAAGAAATTCTAGCTAAACTTGAAACAGGAAGAAGGATGGGACAGCTAAGATAAAACTCAGCTCTAAAGCTTCTTACCTTTGGGGGTATTTGCACAGTGGAATAAAGTGTATTTACTGCATTTTCCTGTGGTACAGTGCTCTGTTAAAAAACAAAAAACAAACAAACAAAATCATCACCAACCCTCTGGGTCACATAGACAAGGCCAAAGAGACATCCAGAATCCAGAGAAGGGAAAACAGAGGTGGGAGGAGATGGTGAGAGAGAAGAGAGGGTTCTGGAGCCTGAATGGGGGAGTGGGAAGTGCTCTTGTCAGTGACTGCTATCGTAATTATTAATGACTTTTTTCAAGAAGCAATTGTGGGTTTCCCTTGTAGCACAGTGGTTAAGAATCCACCTACCAATGCAGGGGACACGGGTTCGAGCCCTGGTCTGGGAAGATCCCACATGCCACGGAGCAACTAAGCCCGTGCACCAAAACTACTGAGCCTGTGCTCTAGATCCTGCAAGCTGCAACTACTGAAGCCCATGTGCCTAGAACCCATGCTCCGCAACAAGTGACGCCACTGCAACGAGAAGACTGTGAACCGCAACGAAGAGTAGCCCCTGCTCACCACAACTAGAGAAAGCCCGTGCACAGCAAAAAGGACCCAATGCAGCCAAAAATAAATAAAATTTTAAAAAGAAGAAATTGCATTATTTTAAAACTGTATCTTGTTTAAACTGTATCTTGTTTAAATTACTTAATAAAAAATTACTTAATAAATATGTAAGATATATAAGTCCCATGAGCTATGAGCCTCCTAAGGTGATTAAAGGATAATTTGAAATCATATTGTCAATGTTGGAAATAAACTTTTCCATCAGTCAAAAGAGCTTATGGGGCAAATCAGAAATGATGACTAAAGGGACAAAACAAAACAAAACAAAACAATGACAGCAATAACAAAAGCTCCTTCCAGGCTGGAGAAAAATATCCTGGGTCAGTGAAGTTTATTCCTGAACATCTAGGACAGTCTTGTGGTCTCCAGGGAATGTGTCTTGAGCAGGGGAAGAGGGAGGATGGTGATAAAGTGATCGATTTTGACAGAAGCCGGGCTGAGTGAAGCACAAAGAGGTCACCCCTGTGAGGAAGGAAGGAGCTCTCAGGACACCAACAGCTTCAAAGAGAAAACATAATATCTCCTCTTGGAAAAGTTGTGGATAAGTGTAAGAAGATGTATCCTGATCAGGAGACACTGAAGGCTGGAGTAAAACTAAGATTTTTGAAGCTCCAAAGTGCTTTTATTTCTTCATTAAGTGGGCCAATGTGGAAAGGGCATTATGACCCCCTAAGGAGCAAGCCTAGCCTCAGCTACAATGATTTTTGCCAGTGGACCTTTTGAAGCTGTCTACCTAGTTCATGTCTACAAATTGTCTCTTGTTATTTGCATTTCTTTAAACCTTAGTCTTAGGATTTTCTTTTCAAAGAGTTTTCTTTGAATTAACCTTGTGTTTGTTCACTGCAGCTTGGCGACCCACACTTGGGAAGCCTTGAGTGAGGGCCCAGAGCCACCATGGACACTCTGAGCCCCCTCCTGATGCTTCCTTGAGTTGCCTCAGAGGAAATGGCATCTCTAAAGCCAGTTTTCTGATACCATAACTCAAACATCATATCAAAGTCACATTTCTCTACCCGCCATCATATGCAAAAGGAATTGGGTCTGTTGAGTGGCCATTTTGAACAGTGGAGGGGAAGGAGTGATTCCATAGATCACAGTGTGAGCGTTACTGGCTAGGTCAGAACCAGATGCTCCAGGGGCCACCAGTTCCTGCACAAGAGAGAATCCATGAAGACTTGGGGGAGACACAGGTACATTGGGTTTAAAGGGTTATACATTTTCATTCCCCATGTTGCCCAAATCCATGGAAAAATCTCAAGTAAAACAAGGAGGGCCTCAGAGAGGAGAATCAGGCCCCAGGAAAGACGGGAAAGAACTCACATTTAAGTAAGAGATTGTGTCATACTCCGAGGTCTCTCCAAAAGCGGGGGAGTAGTTAAGAGTTTCTGGATGAAGGTTCAGTCCCTTCTTCTCTTCAATGGACTCTGAAACTAAGTTGGGAGAGAATCAGAGCTGGCTCCTCCTTCCCCTTGCCACCCCCATTGGCCCACCATCTGGATGACCCACTTAGGGTGACCAACCATCCTGATTTCCCTGTAACTGAAGGGTTTTCCAGGACATGAGACTTTCAGTGCTAAACCCAGGAACTCCAAGATGAACTGGTCACCCTCATCACTTCACTTCCTAATTTCTGGACAAAGGCAGCCAAAAGAGGAAGCAGAGGAGATCAGAAATGCTTTTACAGTGTTTACAGGAGGGAGAGAATATCTCAAAGTCTGCAGTTCGTACCCAACCAACGCTTAGGTCCCTCCCCAATACCCTGAGTGGACAGTATCAGTGGGAACCCGAGAAGACAAATCAGCAGGGTTTAGGGACACAGAGCATGGGACACAGCCTGGAGAAAGACAGAGAAAGGCTTCTCCAGGAGTAATGTATCTAGACTGATGTGGGGAGTAGAGAGAAGTCTCTGGAGTTGATCCAATAGAGAGAACTGGGATGGATTGGGGGCTCTGACAGGGATGGGCTGAACGGACGGTGCTGGTTTGTGGACCTCAGAGTTGAAGGTCATGGCCTCCCAGTCAGGGGAGCAGAGTCAACAGTGTGTCACCTGTGTCAGCAGGAGGGATACACTAGTAAGTCCCTCTGAGGGGAAGGAGAAGGGCAGGCACTGGAGAAGGAACTAGGAGAACCTTGGTCTTAGGAGAGAAGTTAAGGGCTCAGGTATTCTCTCCACTCCAGAATTAAGGAGTACAGATGGCTGGTGCTGTCCTTTAGGACAGAGATGATGGCTTCTTCATATCTGCATCCTTAGTGCCTAACACCAAGCTTGGCACACAGTCCAACATACTGTTGAATGAGTGAAAGAGAAAATGCATGATTGAGGGTGAAGACAAAAATAGTTCATGCTCTACCTTTTCTTCTTTCTCTTCGTATGATCAAAATAATTAGCACCAGTGCAATGCAACAGAGCAGGGTGAGTGACAACAGGAGTTTGAGGATCACAGTGGTAGCCAGGCCACCAGCAGCACCTTTAAAGAGAGAATGGGTGGAGGCACAGGGCAGGGAGAAGAGTCAGCTAGGGAAAATGACCCAACTTTTGGAGCAATTGCAACCTTCCTCCCAGTCTGATGACTTCCCCAGGGCTTCCAGTTTTCACAAAGGGCTTGTTCCCATGGGGGACCAGGAGCTGAAGAAGATATACGTCCTAAGACCAGGGGCTCCTGGAGAAAGAGGAGAGACAGTCACCTTCACAGAGCTTCCAGGCAAAGATGGGGTTTGAGGAGTTGCTGCTGATGGGGTTTCTGGCCATGCAGATGAAGGTCATATCCCTTTTCTCCTGCCTCCAGGATATGGGGAGGGTGGAGCCACTATGGGACTCATTGGTCGCCTGTCCCAGGGACTTCCAGCTGTAAGTTACATCCTCTCCTCCCTGTTCCATGGAACATGTCAGATTGGTTACACATGTGCCATTCTTATTGTTCTGCAGACCTATGATGACTTTGGGCTTTGACAGGTGCTCTGTAAAAGAGAAATAGACAACCAAGTGTGGAAACTATGCCCATAGCCCTCATTTTTTCTGCATTATTCTTGTAAACCTTGGACCTGAATCTCCCTGGTGTGCTACAGAGTGGAGAGGAAGCAGCAATTCAGAGCAGAATTCTCATTCTCATCTGGAGAAGAGAACTATCTAGGTCAGATTGCCCACAGCCATAAAACAACAACAATAGTAAGAGAAATAATTATAATGCAACAAGAATGAGCTTTCATTTACTAAGCACAGGCATATGGCAAGCACTGTGTTAAAAGCATTTTAGATGTTCATTAGTTTTATCTTTTTTGGAGACTCCCTATTCCCCTGTCCTCAGGCTTCCTTGAAGAGACTCACTTTACTCTCTAGGAGAGAACAAAGATATTGGAGCAACACTTCTGGCTCCCCTCTCTACCTTGTGCTCACTCTTTCAGAGGATGAGCAATTGTTTCATTGCTGAGTTGGTGAGTCTGACATCCCTCATCTACATTTCTCTATTTACATGTTTGGGCTGTTATGATTGTTGTTTAAATGTGGTTTGCCCTCCCCCCTCCCCCCAACCCTGCTAGTTTACCTGCAGAATGCATGTCTTCCATTCTTTTCAACTATATCTATATGGAGGACACACCTGGAACAAGGTGCATGGTCTACCTCCTACAAGCAAACCTGCAGGCCCATCTCCTGGTGTCGCTGATATTGCAGCTCAGTGAGAAAGGCAGCTATTCTTTTAGGTGGTTGAGTAATTGTTTCATAAGTTCATTTTCCCTGAATAGGTGCCAAAATCTAGACTTGGGGGAAAGTATTTTTATTATCCAGCTTTACCAGAAAAAATAAAGCTGATATTTTTATCTTCCTTCCTGATTCTTGTGTCTATTTCTCATTTGGTTAGAATCTTCACGGGAAGAGGTGTGATTGATAGTTATACCTGATAATCTTTCTAAGATAGGTATCACTTTACTCCCCATTACAGATGTGGAAACTAAGTTTCAAAGAGATCAAGTAACTTGTCTAAGGCCATGTAATTAGTAAGTAGAGAAGCCAACATTTGACCTGCATGATTGTCACTTCTCATAAAGCCTATCTGCTGTACCACAATCCTTCTTACTGAATATCTAAGAGGGGACTTCAAGGGTGGGCTATATCTACTTCATCCATGCACGAGTTCTCTCTTCCACTTTATTGCCACTTTATCCAGCCTTTGTCTGAACAGCTCCAATATCAGGGAGTTCACCATTTTAAGAAGGCAGTCATCCACATTTGGAACTGGTTCTGCTCACCATAGACACGCAGCTCATACTCCTGGGTGAGGGGATCCTGGAGGGTTGAGCTGTGTATCTCCACACGGTAGACACCTGAGTCATTCTTCTTCAGTTTGCTGAGATTCAGGGAGTAGCCTTCATGTGGGAAATTCACCCTTTCCTTGTTACGATGTTGGGTCACTATGATAAGGGCTTTTTTGTCTGCCAACTTTGGCTGTATGGTGACGAGAGTGGTTGTGTTGAAGACCCAGATAATGCTGTCAATTGGATCTACTGAGAGATTCAGTGGGAAATTCACAGACCCACCAAGGGCACCAACTAGCTTCTTCAGTACTCCAGAGGCTGCTGGCTCTGCAGAAACAGAGAACCATAAAATAAACCTGAGTACCTGACCTTACCACCAATTACTCACTCCCTTTGGGTCCTGGAAAGGTCCCAAGAAACCCTCTCAGTCTAACCCAACCAGTCCTGGGAAACCCTTTGGAACCTCACTCACACAAAGGCACTGAGGTCAGAAGTCTCTGCCTGAAAGGGGTGACTACAGGCAAACCCACCCCATTACCAGAGATCTCTGGCTGAAAAGACCAAGCTCTGAGGTAGACCATGAGGTCGGCTGCATCCTTGACAAGTTCCTGTGGGGTGACAAGTGGGGAGGTTACTGTCCAAGCTCCATTTAGGACTCCCAGATTGCTCCTGGGAGAGCTGATTTTGTTGCAGATGAAGAAGATAGCAGTTTATCTGACCTGGGGCAGAGGTTCTTAAGCACAAACCAGGGCACTGGGAGGCAAGCTGTAAGTCTTTAAAGATAGTGATAGCTTAGAAGTTTGAGGATGATTTATCTTTCTAATTTATGGTGGATGGGAGTGAATTCAAGCTCATCCCCAAATGAAGTTCTCATTCACTTGAATTCCAATATCCTTCCTTGAGTGGACAGGAAAAGGGTGAGTGACTGGGAGCTCTGGAATATGCCCAGGCTACCTTGTGATGTTTAACCTGAACTATCAGGAATTGTAGTTGGGCTTTACTGCTCCCTGCCTCCCAAATTTCTGTTTCACTGCAATCTTAATTCACCTCAGAAAGCATGACTTACAAACAACCATCACTGATTTTGTGGCTTCAGGTGAAAAACAGTTAAGAATGGCTGCTGAAAAAGTTTCCAGAAGTGGTCAACTGAGCAGCAACCTAATAAATAGCCCATGGGCCAAACCTGGCCTGCCCCCTGTTTTTGAAAATAAAGTTTTATTGGAACACAGCCATGTTCTTTCCTTTGCACATTGTCTATGGCTGCTTTTCCACTACAAAGGCTGAGTTGGATAGTTGTGACAGAGATCATACTGCCTGAAAAGCTTAAAATTTTACTATTTGGCCCTTTACAGCAAAAGTTTGTTAATTGGATTTGATTAAAAAAACAAAAACAAACCTGAGATTCAAAAAAACCTAAGTAACATTTCCAAGGGCACAAAGCTAGTAGGTGATAATTTGAGGATTTAACCCAATGTCACTCCAGCCCTGGAGCCTGGACTCTTTCCAGTATGGCTCAGTTTGAAGGTCCCTTGGCATTTGTACCAGGTCCAGCCCTTTCCATTAGTTCCCTTCTTCAGTTCCCTCAAGGGCTCAGGTGTCAACTCTGAAGCCCTGGGGTCTCATGGAATCCAGATTTACCATTCAAGTCCTTTGGTGACCTTCCTTCAAGTACAAGCTGCTCTACCAGTGCCCCCAGAGTAAGGGAATCTGCTGCTACCAAATGTTGACCTAGCCCCTTGATAACAGGTCTTGGATCTTGACCAAATTTTTTGCTAAATTTATCTATAAAAGTACTTGTTTCTCTTCCTGAGTAAATGCCTTTTAAGACCTGATTCCTGTTTTCAAACAATTTCCCCCTATAATTTATATATATGCATATATACTTTGGATCACTCAAGCCTTTATCAAATCATCCTGTTAAGTAAGCTGATTTTCCAAAAAGCTGCCCTCCCTGCTTCTCTAATACTAAGGGAGGATGGTTTTTCATTACTCTCTCTTTGATCATCTCATGGGGTGTCAAAATATTTCCAGTCTATAATGTTATAGACAAAACCAATTTTATTTGAATTTTTGATTTATCAATTAATGTATTCATTCTCTTACTTCAACCATGAGATGGAAGTGGTGAATATTTTGCAGTCAAATAAAGATTGGATATCACTTGCCCCCAAGTAGGTGCAGTTCTTGGATTAGGGCACCTTTGAGTATTTTAATTTTCATGTGAGGTTTGGGGGACATGTATATGTCAAGGAGGTGACAAAATTATAAGGATGTGGCTTTAGTGTTTTAGCATGTGTGCATGCACTTAAGCCATGAATAATTAGTTCTTTTTTTTTTTTTTTTTTGCGGTATGCAGGCCTCTCACTGTTGTGGCCTCTCCCCTTGTGGAGCACAGGCTCCGGACGCGCAGGCTCAGCGGCCACGGCTCACGGGCCCAGCCGCTCCGCGGCATGTGGGATCTTCCCAGACCGGGCCAAGAACCTGTGTCCCCTGCATCGGCAGGCAGACTCTCAACCACTGCGCCACCAGGGAAGCCTAGTTCTTCTTTTTACATCTTTATATACATGATGCTATCTTCCTAGGGTACATTTTAAGAAATGTTAATTGTGTGGAGATATAAGAAAATATCTCCAAATTCATTGTTCCTTGTTAGAATGAAATTGGAGGACAATACAGTGCAAATTGCCAACATGAACCTAGGTGGAAGATATTGTTCTATCTTTATTGTATCTTCAGGGTGAGGAGAAGAGTCATAAAAGAAGAAAGTAGTTCCATGCCATTCCCTAAATGTGAGCTCAGACGTTACGGGCCTGGGTTGGTTAAGTCCTAACCAGTTTTGTTTCCTCTTCCCAGTTGACTGTGAAAGGGGGTCCAGAAACAAGACACTTCTCTTCTCAGCTTCTAAGACTGAACTGAAGCTCCCCTTTCTCTGATGGCTTCTCCACCTGTGGTGTGTGACCCTATAGGGTTTTACCATGTCTAGGTAAGTCATGCTCTGCTCATTCAGTCATTCCTTCCTTTAACTAAAATTTGTTTAGTTCCATACTTGTGCCTGGCACTGTTTAGGAGCTGAGGGTATAACTGGGGAGCAAGATAGTCATGATCCTTGCACTCATGGAGCTGGGAGAGAGTCATTAAATGAGTAACAACATATGCTGTGAAAGGGGAAATGACAGTACTTAGGGAACACATGACAGGGGTGGGGGATGTAACATGACCTGTGTGATCAGAAGGCCCTAGAGAATGAGTAGCTACTAACACCTATGTACAAGGCCAGGGAGGATTGGGCCCCATGAGACTCATCTACCCTCCCACGTGGATCAGTGTGGTGAATGTTGTAACTTGCCTCCTCTGCATTCATTTCAGTCCTTCCTCATTTTGTAACAGCCATATGGTTTGGGTAACTCAACTCAAGTGGTAGACTTCCTCTGCACAGTAATTAGTTCAGGGGTATCACATGTCCCATGTTGATTGTATCTGAGAGAAGCCCAGGGATTTTGTTCCTAGGCCAGCAAAAGTTGATGCTGTGGGAAGATATGAAGCCTTGGACTGCCACCCACTTACTACCACCAGACAAGCAGCCAGGGTTCCTTCCTCAGCTTATCCCCAGTTTACATCCTAACTCACACTTTTATTGGTGCTTTATCCTTTTCTCTGTCCATCTAAGTCTTATTTAAGACCCATAAATCCTAGTTCAAAGCCCTTCCCTGAGGAAGTCTTCAACACTTTGTCACACCTACCCCCTGAAATTCCACCATGAATGTCACTTCATTTTCCACTTGAAATTCCCCATGAGGAGCTATTCCCATGGGTGGTGACTGGACATACCATTTTGCTCTGAGTTAGTGGATCACTGATCTACAGGCATTAGGTTCCAGATCACCTGATGATGGGGTCTGGAGTCTCATTCAGGGACCTGTGGAGATGGCCTCTTCTCCCAGGCAACATGCAGCAGTGTAAAAATGTTAGAGGTCTGGCCTAAATGGGGGTCAGGAGACCTGGGTTCCATTCTGGTTCCTCTGTAATAATAACTCCAGCAATGAATACTTGGTTTAATGTGTATTCCCGTTCTTGATCCTCAAGTCAACTCTATGTGATAAAGTTTAAGCTGTACTTTATAGATGAAGACATTGGGGGTCCAAGATGCTCAGTGACTTTCCCAAGGCCCCAAACTGGAAAGTGGCAGAAGTGACATGAGAAGCTAGTTCGTTCCCCCATCTCCTCTAGAGGCCTGAATTCTTTCCACTTCTACCTCCCACTACCACTTTGAATTTCAGCTTATCCCCAGTTTACGTCCTAAACGTAAATTTGAATTTCAGTGTTCTTACCTCTCATAGGAGAAAAAGAATAACCTTTATTCACCAGGATTTAGGGAAGGATGAAGGGTGAATACAGATGTGAAAATACTTTGAGAAGTACAGAGCAGTCTGAGACATGGTGGGAGGCAAGAGGGTACTACAGGCAGTAGTGCTATGAGACAGGCTTTGAGAAAGCTTCCCACTTTTTGGTCTCATTTCTGCAAGAATGACTAAAAGTGAGATTTCCCAAAACTTCTTTGGATGGCTTCTCAGTAAGGTAAGCTTCTTAGAAGGTGGTCTGGACCCTAACGCCTATACATCAGTCACTGGCTAATTCACAGCAAAAGAGTAAGTCCAATCACACACAGGGAGATAATTCCTACAGCAAGCATCCTCACCAACCTACTTTTGGAGGTTGAGGAAGCTGGGGAAGGAGACCCTCTGCTTTCTGCCCTGGCCAAGTCTCAGGTATTTTTGGCACCAGGAGATTCAGCCCTAAGATGCTCTTCATAACAAGAACGGACAACAGCTTCTCCCTTTTGCCACCTGCCTTTCCTTTTGGCTGTCACCTCCTCCCCTTAACCTGTTCCCCCAAGGCTCATGTGTTGAGTGGAGGGAAGGAGCCAAATTAGGAGGAAGGGGCACCATCAGTACAGCCAGAATCAAGGAATGGTGACCTAGGAGGAAGACCTCGGCATAGCGGAGTGTGTAAAGCCCACCTCCTGCTTGCCAGCCCAGTCCCCAAGCACCTCTTCCAGTACTGGGTGCCTCTATCAGAATGCACCAGCGTGTCATGCCACCCTCACCATGGAAACCAAGGACCAGAGCATCTCAAAGCTAGGAGGAACTTTAGGGACTACTTAGTCCAATCCCATTTTATAGATGAAGAGTCTGGTGCTCTGAAGGTTATAGTGATGTGTGCCAAGTGAGTAGAAGGCCAGGATTAGTAACAAGGGCTCCTAAGGCAGGGTTTCCCAAGCTGTGCCCCTGCTACCTTTGAGGTCTGTGGCAGTGCCTCAGTGTATTTCTTGGGAGCTTTGATGGAGGTCAAGGGGGTAGGGGATGGGTGGAGGCTATGGAACTCCCCCCCTCCATCAGGGAGGCTTCAATTCTCTGCATCAGAGTTGTTTGTTTCTGTGTAAGTTTTCTTTTTATAAAAGGAAACCACTGCTTAAAAAAGAAAAAAATGACTTTGGAAACTACTGTTCTTTACCCAAATTACCCTTAATTAATGTACTTGGAAAGGGCATTTACAATCAGTACCATGTAAGATGCACATGGAACAGAGGCTGACAAGCCTCCCAATTCACCAGCCACCTTTGCCAACACTCCAGTTCTAACCTGCAGCATTCATATTCAAGTTCCCTACTGTTCTTCCCCTCACTCATCTCTGAAACATTCCTCTTGTTTGTCTCTTCTGGTCTTTTTCAACACCTCTCCAATACCTCCTCACCCACTTTTTCTGATTTCCTTTTATAAACTTTCTCCTCAACTCTACTGTATCTTATAATCATCATAAAATTGTGCCCATTTTCCAGATGAGAATACTGAGGCTGCAAAAGTTTTTCCTTGGTAACCTCTGAATTTGGCCAGGGTGATTTTTGTTTGGTGCATTCAAATCCTGGAAATGGAGTTCCCTACTCTTCTTGGGCATTTCCAGTGCCTACCTTGGCCTCATGTACCTGGAGAGGGAAGGAATCTCTGGGGAAGATTCATCTCAAATACACATTCATTGAGCACTTTTTCTGAGGGTACAATATTAGGCCGTTAGTTTGGTGTGATGAAATGAGCACTAGCTTTGGAAACTCAGTTTCTGTTCTACCTTTTAATAGCTGTGTAATCTTGCCTAAGCCACTTGACGTCTCAGAGCCTAAGTTTTGGGGATAATAATATCTATCTTGTAGATTTGTGAGGAGATTGTATGAAAAATGCCTTAGATGTAATAGGAGCTTAATAAATGGTGATTATTATTATATTGTTTTGCATTTGATATCTTATTTAAAACATCACAATAATTTGCAAATTAAGTTTCATTTTCTGTTACATACTTGTAAAGACCGAGGTTCAGAGGCTAAGAAACTTATCCACAATAATATAGCTACTAAGTCAAGCCCAGGAGTTCTTCTCCAGGGCCAGCACTGCTTTCATAGTCCTGCCCACTGGAGGCTCTATGACAATCTCAGATTATTCTTTCAATCACGGAAGGTATAGCACGCAGGCTGCCACAGCCTCCTGGAACAGGGCGCACACTTGCAACTTGCACCCTGCTGCCCCAGGTCATGTTTCAGGGGGGCACCTGGGTTTTGAAAAGTTCTGCCATGTCCTCCCCCATTTCACTATCCCCAAGTTCTCCTTCTGATCACCATTTCCGTTCAAGGAGTCGTTTTTAAAGTAAGGGTCAGTTCCAGGACCAGGTGCTTCCTAAAAATGCAAACTTTTAACGAACTCACAAAGGGTGTGAGTTTGTTGATGCTGAACAGTTCAAGACACCAGGTGGCGGGGAGGAGAGGATTGCGAGGCCTGACTTACCATGTGGGCTTGGGCAGTTCTCTTCTGGCAGGTCTGGGGCACACATAAATGAACCAGCCACACCAAATCCTCAGAGGGAGACCTCATGGTGGTTCTCCATGAGTTTGATGACCAGAGAGATATTCCTAACTTATGGGGTTCCTGGTCCTTCCTGAGAGCCCTGAAGATAGTAACATCTTGAAAGACTAGAATACCTGTGACAGGCATAGAAAAGTCCTCAGTCCTTCATGGCATTAAATATAAAGTGCCTACCTATGAGTTGGTTTTCTAAGTAGAGACTGATTGTGTTACTTGGGTTAAGAGAGAAAATTCAAATGTTCTCTGCCATCAGTATGATTGTTAAATGCATAATAATTTAAAATATTTTTCTAAATAATACATGTTTATATTTACATAAATATAAACCATAGAAGTATATGTATAAATGTTATAAATATATTTGAATTAAAATATTTTAAATATATATTTCTAAGTAAATAAATATACACCTATACCATCTCATTTTGTTCTTAAAATTACCCTCAAAATGAAGGAGGGCTGAGGAAGATAACATCTGAGGAAGATGACATTCTTCATCTATTTCATGGCAGAATCCAGATAAGGACACAGGTTTTTCTGATACCCAACACCACTTCTTTCAGCCCTTTGTTCCCTGGGACAGTCAGAAAGGCAGTCAATTCCCAAAGTCATTCCTTCTCCTCTCCCTCCAGTCTCTTCCTACCCTCTGTGAGTCAGAGACTACAGGATATAAAAGCTTTTGCACAACAAAGGAAACCATAAACAAGACCAAAATACAATCCTCAGAATGGGAGAAAATATTTGCAAATGAAGCAACTGACAAAGGATTAATCTCCAAAATTTACAAGCAGCTCATGCAGCTCAATAACCAAAAAACAAACAACCCAATCTAAAAATGGGCAGAAGACCTAAATAGACATTTCTCCAAAGCAGACATACAGATTGCCAACAAACACATGAAAGAATTCTCAACATCATTAATCATTAGAGAAACGCAAATCAAAACTACAATGAGATATCACCTCACACCAGTCAGAATGGCCATCATCAAAAAATCTACAAACAACAAATGCTGGAGAGGGTGTGGAGAAAAGGGAACACTCTTGCACTGTTAGTGGGAATGTAAATTGATACAGCCACTATGGAGAACAGTATGGAGGTTCCTTAAAAAACTACAAATAGAACTACCATATGACCCAGCAATCCCGCTACTGGGCATATATCCTGAGAAAACCATAATTCAAAAAGAGTAATGTACCAAAATGTTCATTGCAGCTCTATTTACAATAGCCAAGAGATGGAAACAACGTAAGTGTCCATCAACAGATGAATGGATAAAGAAGATGTGGCACATATATACAATGGAATATTACTCAGCCATAAAGAGAAACAAAACTGAGTTATCTGTAGTGAGGTGGATGGACCTAGAGTCTGTCATACAGAGTGAAGTAAGTCAGAAAGAGAAAAACAAATACTGTATGCTAACACATATATACAGAATCTAAGAAGAAAAAAAAAAAGGTCATGAAGAACCTAGGGGTAAGATGGGAATAAAGACACAGACCTACTAGAGAATGGACTTGAAGATATGGGGAGGGGGAAGGGTAAGCTGTGACAAAGTGAGAAAGAGGCATGGACATATATACACTACCAAACGTAAAATAGATAGCTAGTGGGAAGCAGCCGCATAGCGCAGGGAGATCAGCTCGGTGCTTTGTGACCACCTAGAGGGGTGGGATAGGGAGGGTGGGAGGGAGGAAGATGCAAGAGGGAAGAGATATGGGAACATATGTATATGTATAACTGATTCACTTTGTTATAAAGCAGAAACTAACACACCATTGTAAAGCAATTATACTCCAATAAAGATGTTTAAAAAAAAAAAAAAGCAATATTAGATGAGGGAGCAGAGCCTCCTAAGTTGAGCCAGAGGCCCAGAGTGGAGCCAGGAGCCTGGAGCTACACACAGGATGGGGTAGGAAGTCAGGAAAACAGGAAGATCTTGCTGGACTCACCTGTGAGCTGGCAGAGGAGAAAGATCAAGGTGAAGTATGCTGTGGAAGTAAGCATATTGCTCTTTGGATGTCAGTCACTAAAATGAACCCACTTCCCTCTTGTAGTCACCTTCTTATATCTCTTCCCCTGCTGGGATTTTAAGTAGGTGGGGTCATGAGATTGAGAGTGAGTCATCTCAATTTTCTCCATATGGCCAGCATTTTCTGTTACACCATGTGACATTTCAGAGATTCACAATAGAGAACATGGAAGGAAATATAAGGTTATACAGAGAAAAAAGGGTGGCACTGGGGATAATAATAATATCTTTTGAGCTTTGCTAAGTACCAGGAGTACCTGCATTCTTTTATTTATTCCTCATAACAACCCTGTGAGTGAAATACTACCATAATGCCTAGTTTACAGATGAGAAAATGAAGGCTTAAAGTGTAGTACAGCAAAATTAAGAAGTTCTTTTAATCAAAAGAAACCATTATAATAGTAAAAATGGAAGCCACGTAGGGGGAGAACATATTTGTAATACATTTATTCCACAAGAGCCTTATATCCATGATATATGGTTGTCCAATTGTTCCAGCACCATTTGTTGAAAAGACTGTCCTTTCTGTATTGAATTGCTTTTTATTTTAAAATTAATTTTTATTGGAGTATAGTTACTTTACAATGTTGTGTTAGTTCCTACTGTACAGCAAAATGAATTAGCTATACATATACATATATTCCCTCTTTTTTGGATTTCCTTCCCATTTAGGTTACCACAGTGCATTAAGTAAAGTTCCCTGTGCTATACAGTATGTTTTCATTAATTGTCTATTTTGAATTGCTTTTATACCTCTGTCAAAAAGCAGTTGATCATACTTGTGTGGGTATATTCTGAGCTACCTATTCTGTTCCATTGATTTATATAATGTAATTATTGATATATTATGACTTAAGTCTGCCATTTTACTGTTTGTTTTCTTCTTGTTTCTTCTGTTTTTTATTCCTTCGTTTTACTTTCCTGGCCATTCTGTAGGTTATTTGAATATTTTTTGAATAATTCCATTTTGATTTACTATAGTGTATCTTGGGTGTATCTCTTTGAATAGATTTTTTAATGGCTGCTCAAGGCATTACATTAAACATACATAACTTATGGTTTACTGATGTTGGCTTTTTACCAGTTCAACTAGCATGTAGAAACATTACCCTTATAAGATTCCTTTACCTTCACTCCTTAATAACTTAATTATATCCTCTCCACATATTGAAAACCATATCAGGAAATGTTATAATTTTTGCTTCAATTGTCAAATATAATTTAGAAAACTCAAGAGGAGGAGGATAGGGAATTCCCTGGTGGTCCAGTGATTAGGACTCTGTACTTTCACTTCCAGGGCCCGGGTTCAATCCCTAGTGGGGGAACTAAAATCCTGCAAGCCATCTGGTGCAGCCAATAAAAAGAAAGAAATGAGGAGAAGGATAGTCCATGATATTTAACCCATATTTTTACTCTTTCCATTGCTCTTTCTTTATTCCTGATGTTCCAAGTTTCCTTCTTTTTTCTTTCTTTTTCAAGATATTCCTTTAGCCATTCTTTTAGGGTAGGTCTGCTGGTGACAAATACTTTTAGTTTTCCTTCACAGTGAGGATGTCTTGATTTCACCTTTATTTCCTGGGCATAGAATTCTATTTTTTTCACAGATAAGATCTTTTATTTGTCACCATTAGAAGTCTGATTTTTAAACAGATTCTTGGACTGGTGGCTCATATCCATCAGTTCATTCAACTTTAGCACCTGCTGCATCCCCAGTAGCTTTTCCAGAACTACTACCTTCACTATGTAGCTCCATGAGTTTTCCCAATTCAAACTTGGGCTTCTTCAGCATTTTTACTTTGCTAACAAAGGCATCATGGAGTGGATAAATAGATTGGAAGGCCTTTTCTGTCTTTCCCAATGCTGCCTGGAATGAATTTATTTACCCTGTTTCAAGTCATTTGTCTACACCTCTTGGGTCATGATTTTCATCATTTTCTTGCGGATCTGGAGGACCTACTGGTGTTGGGCATAAGAGGTCTTCCGAATCTGATTGTTGCGTTTTTTAGTAAAACCCGTACAGAATAGATGAAGCAAATAACAATAGGTAGTCTTGACATCAGTGTGAGCTTCAATCATGGTCTGACATTTTTTGACCATGGAGCACATTTTATCATGGGTAAGATCCATGCCATGGAAATTAGTCAGGCAGTTTTTGCCCTGAACATCCTCAGTAATTAGCATGAATTTTCTAAATGCAACTTCATCATTCTACAGATCAGCAAGGCTCACTTCAAAAATATGACCCTTGAGGCCATCAGATGAGATTTTGGTTACTTGAGTTCTAGTGACTAGTGTTTTCCCAATATTTCTTATATTGAACATAGCTGGTGTTTTCACATCATACCAATCTTTCTTAGAAAATGGATCAACCACTTTCTTCTTGGCTCCTTTTTACCACCTTTTGTAAGACACTTGATCTTGCCGACCCTGGGTATAGAATTCTAGATTGACAGTTCTTTTCTTTCAACACTTGAAAAATGTTATGCTACTCCTCTTGCCCGCATTGGTTTCTGATGAGAAATCAGCAGTCATTTAAATTGTTTTCCCCTGTAGTTAATGTGTTGCTTCTCTCTGTTATGAAGATTTTTTTTTCTTTTTTGTTAGTTTTCAGCTGGTTGATTATAATATGTCTTGGTATGTATTTCTTTGAGTTTCTTTGGGGTTCATTCAGTTTCTTGAATCTGTAGATTTGTGCTTTTTGCCAAGTTTGGAGAAATTTCAATACTTTTTGAATAGTTTTTCTTTTTTTAGCCCGGCATTCTTATTTTTTCTCCTCTCATTCTGAGACTTTGATAACAAGAATGTTAGATCTTCTATTATTGCCCCCATAGAGCTCTGAGTCTCTGTTAATTTTTTTCAGTCTATTTTCTTTCTGTTGTTCAGTTTGGGCATTTTCTGTCTTCAAGTACACTGATTCTTCCCTTTATAAACTCCGTTTTGCTATTAAGCCCATCAAGTGACTTTTAAATTTCATTTACTGCATTATTCACTTCTAAAACTTCCCTTTGTTTCTTCTTCATATATTCTGTTCTTTTGCTGAGACTTCCTAGTGGTTTTGTCTTTTTTTTTTCATTTCCAGGGTTTTATAATTACTTGTTGAAGCATTTTTATGATGGCTGCTTTAAAATCCTTGTCAGATAATTCAAACATCTGTCATCTTGGTTTTGGTGCCTGTTGATTGCCTTTTCTTCATTCAAGTTGATACTTTCCTGGTTTTTGGTATGATGAGTGATTTTTGACACTGTGGTGGTGGGGTAGGTGATGTTATTACCACTGCATGGTTGAGAAAATCCAAATTTTCCCTTGTCCTTGCTCAATAACACCTCAAGCAAGAGAGGGAAGTAGTGCCTCATTACTTCAGGGTGGGAATGGAAGTTCAGTCTTCCCACTCAGCCTCTTCTGATGTCACTTCAATTGGGAAGAGGAGGGATTCCTCCTTACTGCCAAGAGAGATGGAGGTCTAGGCCTTCCTCTTGGCCTTGCTGATGGTGTGGGGTCCCACATTTTTCCAATGGCATTTGGCCAGAATAAGGTGATTATTGCCTAAAGGCTTCTGTCTTGCTAGGCCATCTCTTTCCACATCCTTTGCCAAGAGAGAGAAGAGTTCTGTTGGGATTGGCATTTCTGGGCTACAGACTTGTTTAACACACAGCCCAAGGTATATACATGACAAAAAGGAAACCCAGGGGACTAACCATCATGTCATTCCTTGGATCTTGAGGTCCCTAACCAATACTTCTTCTCTCCACCTTTTAGAATCTTCTTGTGTTTGTGTTTTATATATAATGTCCAGGATTCTTGGAAAACTAGAGAAAAATGTGCCCACTTCATCTTCTCTGGAATGAGTAGTCTGATCATGTGTTTTTATAGCCTTTCTAATCTATCTATCTATCTATCTATCTATCTTTCTCTCATTGAAATAATGGTGTGATCTTTAAAAATAACTTCTTGTTAATTGGTAAAATCTCAGAAGATTTAATAAAAACTTGGTAAAATTCAGTACTCACTCATAATTGCAAAAATTTGTAGAAAACTACAGCAAACATCATATTTAGGTAGTGAGCCTTTAGAAGCAATACTATCAAAGTCAGGAATATGGCAAGAATTTCTCCAGTTACTGCTACTCTTTATTAATTAACTGGTGTCTTGGCCAAAGCAATGAAACAAGAAAAATAAAAATGTATGTGGATTAGAAAAGGAGACACAAATTATCATATTTTTAGATCACATTATTGCTGATGTAGAATATCCAAAGGAATCTGCAGGCAAATTATGAGAGCTAATAAAGGAGTGAACAGGACTCCAGCAAACAACCATATCGTATACAAAATATTTTTCTAACTTGGCTCACAGGTTAACACTTGTTTACTAATCTTGACATAGTTCAAGATTATCTCCTAGTAAGTCCTCAGTAAATATTAGCTATTATTTTAATTATAATTCATTTAAAATAGCTTCTAGTCAGTTATAAAAAGCCAGGCCTTGAGCTGTAAGCATAAACAAATGAAGTCCCAGTCTTCTTTTTTTTTTTTTTAAAGTCTTTATTGAATTTGTTACAATATTGCTTCTGTTTTTATGTTTTAGTTTTTTGGCCGGGAGGCATATGGAATCTTAGCTCCCTGACCAGGGATCAAACCCGCACCCCCTGCATTGGAAGACAAAGTCTTAACTGCTGGACCATCAGGGAAGTCCCCTAGTCCCAGTCTTTATGTGAGGAATGCTGGTGAGCCATATGCCTGCTGTGCATCTGCACTTGCCCTCTGCCCTCTGCGTTGATATTCCAGCTCCCTGCCCACTGCAGAAAAGCCACCTGACCCATCCAGGTAGGCCACAGCACTCCTAACTGATACCTCATCTCTGATTCCCTGACTCTTTGCTGCTATCTGCTGGCACAGATATGTGTGCCATGTGCCAGGCTTAGGTAAGAGGGATGGGGGAGGTAGGTGGGAGATGGAGGGTGTGTGTAAGTTGACAAACGTGGAGATGTCTGTTACACCTAGTCTCTGTTTTCACAGAGCTCATGACACCAATTGTAAATTCTGACATTATAATCATATACAGTAGTCCCTTGTTATCCATGGGAGATTGAGTCTAGGACTGCTCACTCCATACCAAGATACCCTGGATGCTCAAGTCTTTTACAATCACCCTCTGTATCTGTGGGTTCTAGAAACATGGATATGGAAGGCTGACTGTAATGTAAATCTTTTTCAAAAAAAGAAGGGGGGGATTTGGTAGAAGCTCAACATATTTCAGTTAATTAGCAGCTGTGCAAATTAGTATAAACAGATTTACAAATCACTCTGGGAGCCATTTTGTGGAAATTAAGGGTGAATTTTATATAAAATACTATATTTTGATGTAAAGAAGGTAGACTGTGATAGCACAATAAGATGAAAATCACATCAAATTGATACTAAGACTAGAAAGCACACTGGAAGAACTTGCTACCATGTGCCCCTGACAAGCTGTGACCAGCTCTGATCTCATGTAAGTAGTCAGTATTGACTCCACAGCTAAATTGGGCAAATGAATGCAGTTACAGTCAGTAAAAACTCACAAAAAGAACACACAGATATTGTGATTAGCAAGTGTATAGAAAAATTCAGTCTTAGAAGAGACAGGAATTAAAATGAGTAAGATGGTGGTGTAGGATTTTTTAGTGCCTGTCCCCTCCTAGAAACATCAATTTGAACAACTCCAGTGGCTCCAGGCAGCTTCTGTGACAACAGGCTCCTGGTGAACTCCAGTGAACCCAGCCTCCTGGACCACCCCAGAGCAAGCCAGCTCCCTTAGCTCATGATTATTGTGGCCCCAGCTCCCAACCAGCTCCCATGAATCTAAGCTTCTATGAATCCAGACTCCATCTGGGCCCATGCTACCACACCCCAAGCTGCCAGCCTTGCCAGGCTGGCCCCTGCAGACCTAGACTTTCGATAATCTCTTACAGACCCAGGCTCCTAGTCTGCCCCAGTGCCAGATGACTTCCCTCAGACCAAACCTTCAGGCCAGGAGCTGTGGTCTCAGGCTCCAGGATGACCCTAGTTCCAGGCCAATCCCCATGTCCCCAGTCTCCAGGCTGGCTCCCACAAAACCAGGTTCCTGGCCCATTCCAGCACCTGACTGGTCCCTTTTGACCCAGATGTCAGGTTCATCTCACTGGTACCTTGGTAGCCTTGGTTTAGATCACATTACTGCTGATGTAGAAAATCCAAAGGAATCTGCAGGCAAATTATGAGACTAGCCTTGGTAGACTAGCCTTGGTAGCCTTGGTTGACCGCTGTGGTCCTAGAAGACAGGTCTTCCCATTTGGACACAGATCCCAGGCTCCCCACCACAGACTTATGCATCAGACCCACCCAAGTGAACACAGGTTCTGGGCCCAACTCATGGACCCAGGCACAAATGAACCCAAGCACCAGCTTGCCAGTCTGCTGACCCAGGCACCATACTTGCCAGTACAAGGACTCAAGAAGTGAGCCCACTCAGGATCTCTGGATCTCTGATGGGCTGACTGGTAAAGGGCTTTGCCTGCTGAAGCTAGTCTTCAAAGACTGGAAGAGGTGTCTACTTCCTCAAATGTGAAGACACCAATTCAAGGCCAAAAGGATCATGAATAATCAAGGAAACATGACACCATCAAAGGAAACTAATAAAGCTCCAAAGTCTGACCCTAAAGAAATGGAGATTTACAAAGTGTTTGACAAAGAATTCAGAATAATCTTCTTAAATTCAGTGAACTCTAAGAAAACACAGAGAGACAACTAAATAAAATTAGGAAAGCAGGGCATGAACAAAATGAAAAGTTCAACAAAGAAATAGAAACCATTAAAAAAAAAACACACAGAAAAACCCAAAACAGAAATCCTATGTTGCAGAATACAGTAACTAAACTGAAAGAGTCCATAGAGAGCTTCAACAACAGATTCAACCAAACAGAAGAATTAGTGAACTAGAAGACAGGTCCTTTGAATCATTCTCTAAGAGAAGAAAAAACAATGAAAAAGAGCAGAGAAAGCCTATGTGAATTATGGGCTAACATTAAAATAAATAATCTACACATGATTGGAGACCCAGAAAGAGAAGAGGAGGAAAAAGGAGCAGAAAGCTTACTTAAAGAAATAATGGCTGAGGAAGATCCTTTTTGACCCACCTCCTAGAGAAATGGAAATAAAAACAAAAATAAACAAATGGGACCTAATGAAACTTAAAAACTTTTGCATAGCAAAGGAAACCATAAACAGGACAAAAAGACAACCCTCAGAATGGGAGAAGATGTTTTCAAATGAAGTAACTGACAAAGGATTAATCTCCAAAATTTACAAGCAGCTCATGCAGCTCAATGTCAAAAAAACAAACAACTCAATCCAAAAAAAATGGGCAGAAGACCTAAATAGAAATTTCTCCAAAGAAGATATACAGATTGCCAAAAAACACATGAAAGAATGTTCAACATCACTAATCATTAGAGAAATGCAGATCAAGACTACAATGAGGTATCACCTGACACAGATCAGAATGACCATCTTCAAAAAATCTAGAAACAATAAATGCTGGAGAGGGTGTGGAGAAAAGGGAACCCTCTTGCACTGTTGGTAGGAATGTGAATTGCTACAGTCACTATGGAGAACAGTGTGGAAGTTCCTTAAAAAACTACAAATAGAACCACCATATGACCCAGCAATCCCACTACTGGGCATATACCCTGAGAAAACCATAATTCAAAGAGTCATGCACCACAATGTTCATTGCAGCTCTATTTACAATAGCCAGGGCATGGAAACAACCTAAGTGTCCATCGACAGATGAATGGATAAAGAAGATGTGGCACATATATACAATGGAATATTACTCAGCCATAAAAATAAAAGAAATTGAGTTATTTGTAGTGAGATAGATGGACCTAGAATCTGTCATACAGAGTGAAGTAAGTCAGAAAGAGAAAAATAAATACCATATGCTAACACATATATGTGGAATCTAAAAAAAAAAAAGGTTCTGAAGAACCTAGGGGCAGGACAGTAATAAAGACACAGATGTAGAGAATGAACTTGAGGACACAGGGAGGGGGAAGGGTAAGCTGTGACAAAGTGAGAGAGTGGCATGGACATATATACACTACCAAATGTAAAATAGATAGCTAGTGGGAAGCAGCCGCATAGCACAGGGAGATCAGCCTTGTGCTCTGTGCCCACCTAGAGTGGTGGGATAGGGAGGGTGGGAGGGAAACACAAGAAGGAGGAGTAATGGGGATATATGTATATGTATAGCTGATTCACTTTGTTATAAAGTAGAAACTAACACACCATTGTAAAGCAATTATACTCCAATAAAGATGTTAAAAAAAATAAGAAAGTTCTAAAAAAAGCACAAAAAACGAAAAGAAATAATGGCTGAGAATTTCCCAAATCTTGAAAGAGATTTTGACATCTAAGTTCATGGAGCTGATAAGTCATGGACATGTTGGTCATTTATGTCTTCTTTGGGAAAAATGTCTATTCATGTCCTCTGCCCATTTTTAAATCATATTTCTTTCTATTTAGTTGCATGAATTCCATATATATTTTTAAATTGAAGTATAGTTGATTTACAATGTTGTGTTACTTTCTGCTGTAAAGCAAAGTGAATCAATTATACGTATACAGATATCTACTCTTTATTAGATTCTTTTCCCATGCAGGTCATTACATAGTATTGAGTAGAGTTCCCTGTGCTATACAGTAGGTCCTTATTAGTTATCTGTTTTATATATAGTGGTGTGTATATGTCATTCCCAATTTCCCAATTTAACCCTCCCCCCTTTCCTCCCAGTAACCATAAGATTGTTTTCTACTTCTGTGACTCTATTTGTTTTGTAAATTAGTTCGTTTGTACCATTTATTTTAGATTCTACATATAAGTGTTATCATATGATATTTGTTCTTCTGTGACTTACTTCATACTTTACTCAGTATGACAATCTTTGGTCCATCAACATTGCTGCAAATGGAATGATTTCATTCTTTTTTAGGACTGAGTAATATTCCATTGTATATATGTACCACATCTTCTTTATCCTTTCCCCTGTCAATAAACATTTAGGTTGCTTCCATATCTGAGCTATTGTAAATAGTGCTGCAATGAATATTGGGGTGCATGTTGCATGAGTTTCTTGTATATTGTGGATGTTAACCCTTTATCAGATGGTTTGCAAATACTTTCTCCAATTCAGTAGGTCACCTTTTCAATTGTTTCTTTTGCTGTGCAGAAGCTTTTTAGTTTGCTGTAGCCCCACTTTTTTATTTTTGTTTTTGTTGTTTGTGCTATTGATGTCATATTCAAAAAACCATTACCAACACCAGTGTCAAGGAGTTTTTCAGCTATGTTTTCTTCTAGGAGTATCACAGTTTCTGGTCTTACACTTAAATCTTTAATCCATTTTGATAGTTTTTGTGACTTGTATAAGATAGGGATTTAATTTCATTCTTTTGTATGTAAATAACCAGTTTTCCCAGCACCATTTATTGAAGACTATACTTTTCCCATTGAGTATTCTTGGCTCCCTTGTCAAATATTAGTTGACTGTATATACATGGACTCTCAATTCTGTTCCACTGGTCTATGTGTCTGTCTTTATGTCAGTACCACAATATTTTGGTTATTATAGCTTTGAAATAAAGTTTCAAATCAGAACATGTGGTGCCTCCAGGTTTGTTCCCCTTTCTCAGGATTGCTATGGCTACTTTTTGTCTTTTGTGGTTCCATATAAAATTTTCTATTTCTGTGAAAAATGCCATTGGAAATTTGGTAGAGTTTGTACTGAATCTATAGATGGCTTTGGGTAGTATGAATATTTTAACAATATTAAATCTTCCAATTCATGAACACAGGATATTTTTTCACTTATTTATGTCTTCAATTTCTTTCATCAAAGCCTTGTGATTTTCAGTATACAAATCTTTCAACTCCTTGGTTAAATTTATTCCTGAATAGTTTATTATTTTGATGCTATTACAAATAAGATTGTTTTCTTTATTTTTCAGCTAGTTCATTGTTAATATATAAAAATGACTCATGATTTTCCCTTGCCAAGCAAACCAAAAATATACCAATGAAACAGATCCTGTTGTGTTCATAGCCATCAAGTGAATAGCTCAAACTATTTCTCAGAAAGATCTATATATATTGATCCCTACAATAAAATCTTGTGGCTAGTTAAAAAAATACAATTGATTTTTTATGTTGATTTTGTATCCTGCAACTTTACTAAATTCCTTTATTAGTTCTAACAGTTTTTTGGTGGAGTCTTTACGACTATTTAGACAAGTTTACTTCTTGCTTTCTAATTGGATGCCTTTATTTCTTCTTGTTTAATGGCCCGGGATAGGACTTTCAGCTCTACGTTGAATGAGAGTGGTGAGAGTGGGCATATTTGTGCCCACTTTATTAATGTTAGAAGGAAAACTTTCAACCTTTCACCACTGAGTATATCGTTAACTATGGTTTTGTCATATATGGCCTTTACTATGTTGAGGTACATTCCTTTTATACCCCATTTGCTGAATTTTTATTACAAAAGATGCTGAATCTTTTAAAATGCTTTTCCTGCATCTATTAAGATGATCATATGATTTTTATCTTTCATTCTATTAATATGGTTTATCACATTTATATATTTGCCTGTATTGAAATCCCAGGGATAAATTCTGCTTGATCACGATGTATAATCCTTTGAATATGTTGTTGAATTTGGTGTGCTAGTATTTTGTTGAGAATCTTTGCATCTATATTCATCAAGGATATTGGCCTGTAGTTTTCTTTTCCTGTAGTTCCTTATTTGGCTTTGGTATCAGGGTAATGCTAGCGTAATAAAATGAGTTTAGGGATGTTCTCTCCTCTTCAATTTTTTTGGAAGAGTTTGAGAAGGATTGGTGTTAATTCTTTTTTAAATGTTTGGTAGAATTCACCAGTGAAACCATCTGGTCCTGGCTTTTTCTTTGTTGAGAAGTTTTTGATTACTGATTCAATCTCCTTTCTTGTCATTGGTCTGTTCAAATTTTCTATCTCTTCATTATTCAGTCTTGACAGGTTGCACATTTCTGGGAATTGAACCATTTCTTCTGGGTTATCTAGTTTGTTGGCATATAGTAGTTTATAGTAGTCTCCTGTGATGTTTTGTATTTCTGTGGTGTGAGTTGTAAGTCTCCTCCTTCATTTCTGTTTTTATTTATTTGAGTCTTCTCTCTTTTTTTCTTAGTCTACATAAAGGTTTGTCAATTTTATCTTAAAAGGAGATGGCATGTTTACTGGAACATGCAAGAAATTTACCTCCTGAGAATATAACAGCACAATCAGTGTTATAAACTGTTCTACTCAAATAATGGGAGCAGTGGAGGGTGACTAGAGAATAGTGTGATAAATGAATGGAATTTAATGCTTTCCAGAACATTCACAGAAAAGTAGAAAACCACTGTTTTCTCCAAAAGGGGAGAAGTTCTTGGTACTTCATTCTACACTTTCTCAACCTCCAGAAAGTCTCTGTGTGAAGGTTAGCCAACTGAAGTTAGGGGCAGTCCCTAAGAACTCCCTCACTTCTGACACTAATTACAAGCTCAGGGGGCTTCCCCACACTCTATTTTGATAACTCACTAGAATTCACCTCACATGTGAAAGGTTCGAGATTTGTAAACAGGTGGAAATACCAGGCTCTCCAGGCAGTTCTGGAGAGCAGCAAAATGAGCCTTACCTTCACAGGCCCCTGTGAACAAGAACAGAGTTGGTCCAGGGGGTTAGTGCACACAGCAGGGCTTGGGTTTGAATCCTGGTTCTGCCACTTGACCACTGTGTGAGCTCTTTGCTGTGCTGACCTCTCTGGGTCTCTCTCTCCATTTGTTAAAAAAAAAATTCACGAAAATCTTCTATACTCACGGTTATGATTTATTATAGGGAAAGGATACAGATTAAAATAAGCCAAAGGAAGGGATGCTTGTGGTAGAGTCCAGGAGGGTTTTAAACATGGATCTTCCAATTGTCCTCTTCCCATGGAGTCATGAACAGCATTAACTCTTCCTGGCAGAGATGAATGACAATATACATGAAATATTGTCAGTCAGGGATGCTTACTCCAGTCTTGGTGTCCAGAGTCAGTGTTGGTTCATCATTCAGGCTCCAATATTACTGATCTCAGTTTTCATCCCTTCAGGAAGTTGAGTTGATATATATGACCCAAAGTCCCCACGTTGAATCACATTTTTGATGTGGCTTAAATCCCCTAACCTAAATCACATTGTTACTATCTGGCAGGTGCAAGCTCCCCTGGCAAACAAAGACACTCTTATCAGGCTTGACATTCCAAGAGTTTAGAGATTACCTCTCAGACTTGGAGGAAAACCATCTTTGGCTGAGCTTGCTTATTAGAGCAATAAAGCTGTGTAGACCAGACAAGAGTGAGGCCTGCCTTGAGACTCACTCTCCTGTGAGGGAACTACACATCCAGGAGGTAAATGGTGGTGATTTCCACAGTCATATAGCTGGGTAGGGGAGAACCACCAGCATCACCAGACCTGAAAATTCTACTTTCTGCTGCAAAAATGTCATGAAAGACTTGAATAACATCTACAGAGTTGAGGAAGGTGTAGATGATGACCCAAGAACTCTATTGCCACTTCAAGTCATCATTTAGTACAAGGGAAAAGAAGGAACATTCTCAGATGCACAAGAAATATGCCACCCTTGTGAAGTTTTAACTGAATGAGCTAGAGTCAATGCATGTTTAGACTGGTATGCCAATTGTTTATACTGCTATCAACTTTATCTTCTTGATATTAGAAATATTCCATCATAAATAATATGACAGGGGATAGATGAAGCCACAGAAATAGAGTAAATCATTCAGAGACCATATGTGATAAGAGAAAGGATGAAGGACACAATTCTGGGAACTGCCAGTAATAAACATGAGCACAAGAAGTAGAATCAGAGAGGTAGAAATAAAACAGGAGTGGAGTTTGGGATTAGCAGATGCAAACTATTATATATAGAATGGATAAACAACAAGGTCCTACTGTATAGCACAGGGAACAATATTTAATATCCTGTGATAAGCCATAATGGAAAAAATATTAAAAAGTATATATATATAACTGAATCACCTTGCTGTACAGCAGAAATTAACACAACATTGTAAATTAACTATATTTCTATAAAATAAAATTTAAAAAATAGGAGTCTCTCATGTGTATTTGTCTACAATTTTTTTCTTCAACAATATATAACAGATTTCTTTTAGATCAATACCATCTGTTTTGTCTCATTCTGTATTACAGATCCATATTGTTCCATAGTATGTTTATACCATAATTTATTCACCTAACCTCTTATTGATTGGTATTTGTAAATTATTTCCAACTTCTTTCATTGTGAATTATGTTGTAATGAACATTGTTTTATGTCTCACTTATCCTTGCGCAATTGTGCTAGTATGTGTGTACACAGATTGTTACAAGTAGAACAGAGTACCAAGGGTATCAAACAATTAAAATTTTGACAGGTAACACCAAATTTTTCTCCAAAAACTCCGCACCAATTTATACTTCCATAAACAGTGTATGTGCCTGGTTTCCTCTAATTTTGTCATCACTGGAATCTATCAATTATCTTTTTCCAATTTTATAGGCAATATTATCAATATATGTTTAATTTACATTTCTCTGATTCCTAGAATGAATGTGCATTTTTCATGTTTATTAAGCATTTTCTTATTCTTATTATATAAATTGCCTGTTTATATACGTTGCAATGAACACATCCCTGTAACATTATTGTATTTCATTTCTGCAGTATTTGACATTGTTAATATCCCAGTTCTTCAAATTCTCTAATTTCCTACTGACCTCTTTAAAACACTTTAATTTTCTTCCTACTCTTCTAGTGAGTTGTTGTCAATCTCCTCTGTGTATGTCTCTTCCTTTACAATTCTTTAAATGTTAGTATTGCCAGGATGTTATAGACTGGATGTTTGTGTGCCCCTCCCCTTCCAACACCCTAAGTCTTCTGTTGAAACTTAATCTCCAGTGTGATAGCATTAGAAAGTGAGGGCTTTGGGAGATGATTAACTCAGGAGGGTGGAGCCCTCATGAATGGGATTAGTGGTCTTTTTTTCCTTCTAGTTTCATTGAGATATAATTGAAATACAGCACTGTGTAAGTTTAAGGTGTACACCATAATGATTTGAATTTCGTACATCATGAATGATTATTACAACAAGTTTAGGGAACACCCATCATCTTATAAAGAAACAAAATTAAAGAAATAGAAAAAAAATTTTTCTAGTGATGAAAACTCTTAGGATTTACTCTTAGCAATTTTCATATTTAACATACAGCAGTGGTCATTATATTTATCATGTTGAACATTACATTTCTAGTACTTATTTATCTTATAACTGGTAGTTTGTAGCTTTTGACCACCTTCATCCAATTCCCCTCCCCCCAACCCCAGCCTCTGGTAACCACAAATCCAATCTTTTTCTATGATTTGTTTGTTTGTTTTTGAAGTGTAATTGACCTACAACACTGTGTTAGTTCCTGTGCCACAACATAGCAATTTGGTATTTCTATATATTTAAAAATGATCACCACGATAAGTCTAGTTATGATGTCATCATACAAAGATATTAGTTATTGACTATATTCTCCCCATTGTACATAACTATCTATCTGTATATATACACACACACATATAGTTATTTTAAGTTGCTGATCTCTTAAATTCAAATGCATTTGACAAACCTGCATTTTCACTGCCCCCAACACACTAACTGTTCTTGATGTCATATTTTACATCATTTTGTTTTGTGTATCCCTTAATTACTTATTGCAGATATACACGATTTTATTACCTTTGTCTTTTACCCTCCCTCCTAACTTTATACATGGCTGATTTACTGTATATTTGCCTTTACTAATGAGAGTTTTCCTTTCATAATTTTCGTGTTTCTAGTTGTGGTCTTTCTTTTTCACTTAGAGAAGTCCCTTTAATATTTCTTATAAAGCAGGTGTGGTGTGAACTCTTTTAGCTTTTGCTTGTCTGTAACACTTTTGATTTCTCCATCAAATCTGATTGAAAGCCTTGTTGGGTAGAGTGTTCTTGGTTGTGGTTTCATCACTTTAAATATATTGGGCCACTCCATTTTGGCCTACAGAGTTTCTGCTGAAAAGTCAGCTGATAGCCTTATGGGAGATCCCTTGTATGAAACTTGTTCTCTGCCCCTTGCTTTCTCACTTTTCTTTCTGAGACCCCTATAATGTGAATGTTAGTATCCTTTATGTTGTCAGAGGTCTCTTAAACTGCCCTCATTTCTTTTTATTCTTTATTCTTTTTTTCTGTTCCTTTACACTGATTTCCCTTACTCTGTCTTCCAGTTTGTTGATCCATTCCTCTGAATCATCTAATCTACTGTTGACTACTTCTAGTGTATTTTTCATTTCAATGATTGTATTCTTGATCTCTGGTCTTCTTCATATTTTCTAACTGTTAAAAACTTCTAACTTCTCATTCTGTTTATCCAGTCTTCTTCTGAGTTCTTTGAACATCTTTATGATCATTAACTTTAACTCTCTATAGGGTAGATTGCCTATCTCCACTTCACTTAGTTCTTCTTCTGGGGTTTTATCTTATTCCTTCATTTGGAAGATATTCCTCTGTTACCTCATTTTACTTAATTTGCTGTTTTTATTTCTATGTATCTGTATGTTGGTTATGTTTCCTGTGCTTGGAGAAGTGACCTTTTGGAGGAGACCTTCTATGCCTCGCAGTAGCATATTCCCCTCTGGTCACCAGAGCTCTATGCTCTAGGGTTGGCTTCTATTTGGGCTGTGTGGGTCCTTCTGTTGTGGCAGGCTGACTACCGTGGGCAATCTGGTAGATGTGGCTGGCCCCCAGTCCAGTTGGTTGCCATGTCCTGTCTTGTGTGGAAGCTGCTGGCCACTGGTTGTCAGGGCTGAGTCATGAGGCTGATAACGGCAGGAACCCAGGTGCTTTTGGGTCTAGTGCTGGCCCACTGGTAGGCAGAGACAGGTCTGGCATAGGTGGTTGTGAGGTGAGGGGTTTCATATCTATTGTCAGTCTACTGGTGAGCAGAGCCAGTTCCTGACACAACTGGCTGTGGGGTCTAAGTTGCCCCAAGACTAGTGTTGGCCTTTGATAAATGGGGATGATCCTAGGGCAGCTGAGTAAGGTGTCCAAGTTGTCTTGAAGCTGGGGTTGGCCTGCTAGGGCCAAGGCCAGCAGGTTGTGGGGTTGGTGGCTACCCACTTGTGGATGAGGATGGTCCTGGGGCTAGTACCAGTTCATTGGTGGGCATAGCCAGGTCCGAGGGCCTCTGACTGCAGGGCCCTGGCGTTTCCAGGGCTAGTGTTGGTGCACTGGTGTATGAGGTGTGGTCCTGGGCCCTCTGATGGGCAGGGTATGGTCCTGGGATGGCTGTGGGCTCAGAAGGCCTTAAGGCAGAAGCCCTGCTAGTGGCTGGGACTGTGTTCTCGACCAGCTTGACGCTTGGCTTGAGGCATCCCAGTACTGGTGCTGAAAGGCTGGTGGGTGGGGCCAGGTCCCTGCACTAATAAGTTAGAGAGAGGATTACAAAATGGTGCTTGCCAGCACCAGTGCCCACATGGTAGAACGAGTTCCTCACAATGGCTCCCTCCAGTGTCTATGCCCCCAGGGTGAGCTGCAGTTGCCTCCTGCTTCTCCATGAGGCTCCCCAAGATCAGCAGGTGGGTCTGGTCCAGGCTCCTTTCAAATTACTGCCTCTTCCCTGAGTCCCTGAGTACAGGGAATTTTGTGTTACCTTTTAAGACTGGAATGTCTACTTCCCACAGCCCTCTCACACCCCTGAAAGTAAGCCCCATTGGCTTTCAAAGTCAAACATTCTGGGGGTTCATATTTCTGGTGCAGGGCCCCAGGGAAGGGGAGTCCAATGTGGGGCTCAGACCCCTTGCTACTTGGGAAGAACCTCTACCATTATAATAGTCCTCCCATTTGTGGGTCACCCACCTTGGGTTATGGGTCTTGACTATACCGTGTCTTCACTCTTCTACCTGTCTCATTGTGGCTCCTTCTTTATATCTCTAGTTGTAGGAGATCTTTTCTTCTAGTCTTCCAGTTTTTCTCATCAATAGTTGCTCTGTAAATAGTTATAATTTTGTTATGCCCATGAGCTCAGGGTCTTCCAACTCCACCCTCTTGGTCCTGCCCTAGATTAACACTTTTAAAAAAGAGACCTCAGAGAGCTCCCTCCTCTTTTCTACCATGTAAGAACACAGTGTGAAGATGCCCATCTATGAACCAGTAAGTGGACTCTCACTAGACACTGAGTCCGTTGGTTCCTTCATCTTGGATTTCCCAGCCTCCTGAACTGTGAGAAAAAAAATGTGTGTTGTTTAAGCCATATAAATAATGGTATTTTTGACATAGTGGCTGGCATGGACTAAGCCACAGGGGGTGCTCCTCCTCAGCCCCCTTTTCACTTTACATTTTCTTTCCCAGAAAGATCCTTCTAGTACATGGTATGACTTCAACCACAATTTGTGTGCTGCTTATACATGTATCTGGTATGTAGCTCAGGTGACTCTTTTTAGTCCCACATCCATATATTCAACTCTGTCATAGACATCTTAATCTTAACGTGTCCCAAACTGAACTTATCATCTCTCATGTCCCAACTTGTCCGTTCTCTTATCTTGGGTTTTATCACCCAAGTCAGCAACCAGACGCATCCTTTTCCCTCTCTTTCAATAGCATATAAAACCAGGTATCAAGTTTCGCTGAATCTGACTTCTTCTGTTTATCCACCCCCCTCCCTGCCCCGCTTCAACTAAGGCCTTCATTATTGCTTAGCTGGATTCTTCCAATAGCCTTGGAATATCTCCTTGTTTCTAGTCTCATTCTCCTCTTCATCAGTTTTATTTCTAACCTGTGAATTGAAGCATAACACTCCCCTGCCCCCAGTCTTTTCTTTACATCTCCTTGAAAGGCTTCAGGATAAAATCCAAACTCCTAATCTTGGACACTAAAACCTTAGCACTATGGACCTGGTTTTCTTTCCTTTTCTTTCAACCACACTAAAATATCCTCAGTTTCTTGAACTAGCTAAGTTCTCTGGCTTCTCAGATATTACCCTTGTTCATCCTCATTATGTAACATACTTCCCCCGTTTTTCAAAGGAACCACACCTATTAACTTCTCTCCCAGCAGCCTCCTCTGATAAAACAGAGTTATATTATGCAGTCATTCTAAGTGACCCCATAGTTTCAGAATTACATTTTAATGCCTTGCTTCTAGCTGGTTCCTCCATGAGACTGTGAGCTGCTTAAAAGCAGACAAGAGTGTAGTTTTTATTTCTACATCCTCAGATGTAGCTCAAGAAATATCCACTAGATAGAAGGAAGAAGGAGAAGAGCAAAGGAGAATCTGGCATTTACCTCCACTAAAATAGTGCTCACCAAGATCAACGTTACCAGTGACCACACAATTACTAAATGCATTGGACATACTTTTTGCTAATCTGGATACAGTTTTGAAAATCTTTTCCTTGTTTCTTTGTATTGTTTTTTGAGACATTGCTTTCTCTTAGACTCCTGTCTATCAGATAGATTCTTCTCATTTTCGTCTTCAGGATCCCTTTCTTCTGTTGCTTCTTAAATATTAAGCTTACCTCCTACCTCAGGATAGTGTCCTGGGTCTCCAGATCTTTTAGTTTCACTGGAGACCGAGGTCCAAGCTGGAGCTTACTCAGACACCTGCAGTGTTGTACTGCCGCCTACTGGAACCAGCAAGAGGCCAGCCAGCAAAAGTAGAGTCCCTCATCCTAGGGTGTTGCAAAAAGGTTTTGCTATTCTCTGCTGGCTAAGACATCAAATGTTTCAGCAAAACACTGGGCAACAGGGAGATTGGTTCAAGATGGCAGAGTAGAAGGATGTGCTCTCACTCCCTCTTGCAATAGCACCAGAATCACAACTAACTGCTGAACAGTCATCAACAGGAAAACACTGAAACTCACCAAAAAAGATACCCCACTTCCAAAGACAAAGGAGAAGTCACAATGAGATGGTAGGAGGGGAGCAATCACAATAAAATCAAATTCCCTAACTGCTGGGTGGGTGACTCACAAACTGGAGAACACTTATACCACAGAAGCCCACCCACTGGAGTGAACGTTCTGAGCCCCACGTCAGGCTTCCTAAGCTGGGGGTCCAGCAATGAGAGGAGGAATTCCTAGAGAATCAGACTTTGAAGGCTAGTGGGATTTGATTGCAGGACTTTGACAGGACTGGGGGAAACAAAGACTCCAAGTTTGGAGGGCACACACAAAGTCGTGTGTGCATTGAACCCAGGGGAAGGAGCAGTGACCCCATAGGAGACTGAACCAGACCTATCTGTTAGTGTTGGAGGGTCTCCTGCAGAGGCGGGGGATGGCTGTGTCTCACCATGAGGCAAAGAACACTGGCAGCAGAAGTTCTGGGAAGTACTCCTTGGAGTGAGACCTCCCAGAGTCCACCATTAGCCACACCAAAGAGCCTGCGTAGGCTCCAGTGTTGGGTCCCCTTACACCAAATGACCAATAGCAGACAAGCAGATTAAAGTTTTACTGAGCTCTGCCCACCAGAGGAACAGTCAGCTCTACCCACCACCAGTCTCTCCCATCAGAAGACTTGCTCAAGCCTTTTAGATAGCTTCATCCACCAGAGGACAGACAGCAGAAGCAAGAAAAAGTACAATCCTGCAGCCTGTGGAATGAAAACCACATTCACAGAAAGATAGAAAATATGAAAAGGCAGAGGACTATGTACCAGAGGAAGGAACAAGATAACCCCCCAGAAAAATAACTAAATGAGGTGCAGTTAGGCAACCTTCCAGAAAAAGAATTCAGAATAATGATAGTGAAGATGATCCAAGACCTTGGAAAAAGAATGGAGGCAAAGATCAAGAAGATGCAAGAAATGTTTAACAAAGATCTAGAAGAATTAAAGAACAAACAAACAGAGATGAACAATACAATAACTGAAATGAAAACTACACTAGAAGGAATCAGTAGCAGAATAACTGAGGCAGAACGAATAAGTGACCTGGAAGACAGAATGGTGGAATTCAGTGCTGCAGAACATAATAAAGAAGAAAGAATGGAAAGAAATGAAGACAGCCTAAGAGACCTCTGGGACAGCATTAAATGCACCAACATTCAAATTATAGGGGTCCCAGAAGGGGAAGAGAGAGAGAAAGGACCAGAGAAAATATTTGAAGAGATTATAGTCAGAAACTTCCATAACATGGGAAAGGAAATGGCCACCCAAATCCAGAAAGTGCAGAGAGTCTCATATAGGATAAACCCAAGGTGAAACACGCCGTGACACATTGTAAACAAATTGGAAAAAATTTAACACAAAGAAAAATTATATTGAATGCAGCAAGGGAAAAATGACAAATAACACACAAGGGAACTCCCATAAGGTTAACAGCTGATTTCTCAGCAGAAACTCTAAAAGGCAGAAGAGAGTGGCATGACATATTTAAAGTGATGAAAGGGAAGAACCTACAACCAAGATTACTCTACCGGCAAGGATCCCATTCAGATTTGATGGAGAAATCAAAAGCTTAACAGACAAGCAAAAGCTAAGAGAATTCAGTACCACCAAACCAGCTCAACAACAAATGCTAAAGGAACTTCTCTAAGTGGAAAACACAGGAGAAAAGGACCTACAACAAACCCATAACAATTAAGAAAATTGTAATAGGAATATACATATCAATAATTACCTTAAAAGTTAATGGATTAAATGTTCTGACCAAAAGACACAGGCTCACTAAATGGACACAAAAACAAGACCTATATATATGCTGTCTACAAGAGACGCACTTCAGACCTAGGGACATACACACACTGAAAGTGAGGGGATGGAAGAAAAGACATTCCATGCAAATGGAAATCAAAAGAAAGCTGGAGTAACAAACCTCATATCAGATAAAATAGGTTTTAAAATAAAGAATGTTACAAGAGACAAGGAAGGACACTACATAATGATCAAGGGATCAATCCAAGAAGAAGGTATAACAATTATAAATATATACGCACCCAACATAGGAGCACCTCAATACCTAACGCAACTGCTAACAGCTATAAAAGAGGATATCGGCAGTAACACAGTAATAGTGGGGGACTTTAACACCTCACTTACACCAATGGAAAGATCATCCAAAGTGAAAATAAATAAGGAAACAGAAGCTTTAAATGACACAATATGCAATATAGATTTAATTGATATTTATAGGACATTCCATTCAAAAACAGCAGATTATACTTTCTTCTCAAGTGTGCATGGAACATTCTCCAGGACAGATCACATCTTGGGTCACAAATCAAACCTCAGTAAATTTAAGAAAATTGAAATCATATCAAGCATCTTTTCTGACCACAACGCTATGAGATTAGAAATGGATTACAGGGAAAAAAATGTAAAAAACACAAACACATGGAGGCTAAACAATATGTTACTAAATAACCAAGAAATGACTGAAGAAATCAAAGAGGAAATAAAAAAATACCTAGAGAGAAATGACAATGAAAACACGACAATCCAAAACCTATGGGTTGCAGCAAAAGCAGTTCTAAGAAGGAAGTTTATAGCTATAAAAGCCTACCTCAAGAAACAAGAAACATCTCAAATAAACAATCTAACCTTACACCTAAAGGAACTAGAGAAAGAAGAACAAACAAAACCCAAAGTTAGCAAAAGGAAAGAAATCATAAAGATCAGAGCAGAAATAAGTGAAATAGAAACAAAGAAAACAATAGTAAAGATCAGTAAAACTAAAAGCTGATTCTTTGAGAAGATAAACAAAATTGATAAACCATTAGCCAGACTCATCAAGAAAAAGAGGGAGAGGACTCAAATCAATAAAATTAGAAATGAAAAAGGAGAAGTTATAAGAGACTCCGCAGAAATACAAAGCATCCTACGAGACTACTACAAACAACTCTATGTCAATAAAATGGACAACCTGGAAGAAATGGACAAATTCTTAGAAAGGTATAACCTTCCAAGAGTGAATCAGGAAGAAGCAGAAAATATGAACAGACCAATCACAAGTAATGAAATTGAAACTGTGATTAAAAATACTCCAACAAATAAAAGTCCAGGACCAGATGGCTTCACAGGTGAATTCTACCAAACATTTAGAGAAGAGCTAACACCCACCCTTCTCAAACTCTTCCAAAAAATTGCAGAGGAAGGAACACTCCTAAACTCATTCTATGAGGCCACAATCACCCTGATACCAAAGCAGAGAAAGATACTACAAAAAAAGAAAGTTATAGGCCAATATCACTCAAGAATATAGATGCAAAAACCTCAACAAAATACTAGCAAATAGAATCCAGCAACACATTAAAAGGGTCATACACCATGATCAAGTGGGATTTATCCCAGGGATGCAAGGATTCTTCAATATACGCAAATCAATCAGCATGATACACCATATTAACAAACTGAAGAATAAAAACCATATGATCGGGAGAGAGGGGGAAGATGGCAGAAGAGTAAGACGCAGAGATCACCTTCCTCCCCACATCAGAAATACATCTACATGTTGAACAGCTCCTACAGAACACCTACTGAACGCTGGCAGAAGACCTAAGACCTCCCAGAAGGCAAGAAACTCCCCACATACCTGGGTAGGGCAAAAGAAAAAAGAAAAAACAGAGACAAAATAATAGGGATGGGACCTGCACCAGTGCGAGGGAGCTGTGAAGGAGGAAAGGTTTCCACACACTAGGAAGCCCCTTCACTGGTGGAGACAGGGGTGGCAGAGGGGGGAGGCTTCAGGGCTGCAGAGGAGAGCACAGCCACAGGGGTGAGGAGGGCAAAGCGGAGAGATTCCCGCATAGAGGATCAGTGCCGACCAGCACTCACCAGCCCGAGAGGCTTGTCTGCTCACCCGCCAGGGCGGGCGGGGGCTGGGAGCTGAGGCTCGGGCTTTGGTCGGATCGCAGGGAGAGGACTGGCGGTGTGAACACAGCCCGAAAGGGTTAGTGCACCATGGCTAGCCGGGAAGGAGTCCAGGGAAAAGTCTAGACCTGCCGAAGAGGCAAGAGACCTTTTCTTCCCTCTTTGATTCCTGGTGTGTGATGAGAGGGGATTAAGAGCGCTGCTTAAAGGAGCTACAGAGATGGGCGTGAGTCGCGGCTATCAGTGCAGACCCCAGAGACGGGCATGAGACGCTAAGGCTGCTGCTGCTGCCACCAAGAAGCCTGTGTGCGAGCACAGGTCACTATCCACACCTCCCCTTCTGGGGAGCATGTGCAGTCTGCCACTGCCAGGGTCCCAGGAGCCAGGGACAAATTCCCCGGGAGAATGTATGGGGTGCCTCAGGCTGGTGCAACATCCCGCTGGCCTCTGCTGCCGCAGGCTCAACTTGCATCCGTACCCCTCCCTCTCCCTGGCCTGACTGAGCCAGAGCCCTCGAATCAGCGGCTCCTTTAACCCTGTCCTCTTTGAGGGAAGAACAGACGCCCTCAGGCGACCTACACACAGAGGCGGGGCCAAATCCAAAGCTGGGCCCCGGGAGCCGTGTGAACAAAGAAGAGAAAGGGAAATGTCTTCCAGCAGCCTCAGGAGCAGCGGATTAAATCTCCACAATCAACTTGATGTACCCTGCATCTGTGGAATACCTGAATAGACAACGAATCATCCCAAATTGAGGAGGTGGACTTTGAGAGTAAGATTTATTATTTTTCCCCTTTTCCTCTTTTTGTGAGTGTGTATGTGTACGCTTCTGTGTGAGATTTTGTCTGTATAGCTTTACTTTCACCATTTGTCCTAGGGTTATGTCCATTCGAGTTTTTTTGTTTTGTTTTTTTTACTTAAAAATTTTTTTCTTAATAATAATTTTTTATTTTAATAACTGTATTTTATTTTATCTTACTTTATTTTATCCTTTCTTTCTTCCTTCCTTCCTTCCTTCCTTCCTTCTTTCCTTCCTTCCTTCCTTCCTTCCTTCCTTCCTTTCTTTCTTTCTTTCTTTCTTTCTTTCTTTCTTTCTTTCTTTCTTTCTTTCTTTCTTTCTTTCTTTCTAATTTTTCTCCCTTTTATTCTGAGCTGTGTGGATGAAATGCTGTTGGTGCTACAGCCAGGAGTCAGTGCTGTGCCTCTGAGGTGGGAGAGCCAAATTCAGGACACTGGTCCACAAGAGACCTCCCAGCTCCATGTAGTATCAAATAGCGAAAATCTCCCAGAGATCTCCATCTCAACACCAACATCCAGCTTCACTCAACGACCAGCAAGTTACAGTGCTGGGCTCCCTATGCCAAACAACTAGCAAGATAGGAACACAACCCCACCCATTAGCAGAGTGGCTGTCTAAAATCAAAATAAGTCCACAGACACCCCAAAACACACCACCAGACGTGGACCTGCCCACCAGAAAGACAAGATCCAGCCTCATCCACCAGAACACAGGCACTAGTCCCCTCCACCAGAAAGCCTACACAACCCACTGAAACAAATTTAGCTACTGGGGACAGACACCAAAAACAACAGGAACTATGAACCTGCAGCCTGCAAAAAGGAGACCCCAAACACAGTAAGATAAGCAAAATGAGAAGACAGAAAAACACACAGCAGATGAAGGAGCAAGGTAAAAACCCACCAGACGTAACAAATGAAGAGGAAATAGGCAGTCTATCTGAAAAAGAATTCAGAATAATGAGAGTAAAGATGGTCCCAAATCTTGTAAATAGAATAGAGAAAAGCCAAGAAACATTTAACAAGGATCCAGAAGAACTAAAGATGAAACAAGCAACGATGAACAACACAATAAATGAAATGAAAAATACTCTAGATGGGATCAATAGCAGAATAACTGAGGCAGAAGAACGGATAAGTGACCTGGAAGATAAAATGGTGGAAATAACTACGGCAGAGCAGAATAAAGAAAGAAGAATGAAAAGAACTGTGGACAGTCTCAGAGATCTCTGGGACAACATTAAACACACCAACATTCGAATTATAGGGGTTCCAGAAGAAGAAGAGAAAAAGAAAGGGACTGAGAAAATATTTGAAGAGATTATAGTTGAAAACTTCCCTAATATGGGAAAGGAAATAGTTAATCAAGTTCAGGAAGCACAGAGAGTCCCATAAGGATAAATCCAAGGAGAAACATGCAAAGACACATATTAATCAAACTGTCAAAAATTAATTACAAAGAAAACATATTAAAAGCAGCAAGGGAAAAACAACAAATAACACACAAGGGAATCCCCATAAGGTTAACAGCTGATCTTTCAGCAGAAACTCTGCAAGTCAGAAGGGACTGGCAGGACATATTTAAAGTGAGGAAGGAGAAAAACCTACAACAAAGATTACTCTACCCAGCAAGGATCTCATTCAGATTTCATGGAGAAATTAAAACCTTTACAGACAAGCAAAAGCCGAGAGAGTTCAGCACCACCAAACCAACTTTACAACAAATGCTAAAGGAACTTCTCTAGGCAAGAAACACAAGAGAAGGAAAACACCTACAATAACAAACCCAAAACAATTAAGAAAATGGGAATAGGAACATACATATCGATAATTACCTTAAATGTAAATGGATTAAATGCTCCCACCAAAAGACACAGACTGGCTGAATGGATACAAAAACAAGACCCATATATATTCTGTCTACAAGAGACCCACTTCAGACCTAGGGACACATACAGATTGAAAGTGAGGGGATGGAAAAAGACACTCCATGCAAATGGAAACCAAAAGAAAGCTGGAGTAGCAATTCTCAATCAGACAAAATAGACTTTAAAATAAATACTATTACAAGAGACAAAGAAGGACACTACATAATAATCAATGGATCGATCCAAGAAGAAGATATAACAATTGTAAATATTTATGTGCCCAACATAGGAGCACTTCAATACATAAGGCAAATACTAACAGCCATAAAAGGGGAAATTGACAGTAACACATTCATAGTAGGGGACTTTAACACCCCACTTTCACCAAATACAGACCATCCAAAATGAAAATAAATAAGGAAACACAAGCTTTAAATGATACATTAAACAAGATGGACTTAATTGATATTTATAGGACAGTCCATCCAAAAACAAAAGAATACACATTTTTCTCAAGTGCTCATGGAACATTCTCCAGGATAGATCATATCTTGGGTTACAAATCAAGCCTTGGTAAATTGAGGAAAATTGAAATTTTATGAAGTATCTTTTCCGACCACAACACTATGAGACTAGATATCAATTACAGGAAAATATCTGTAAAAAATACAAACACATGGAGGCTAAACAATACACTACTTAATAATGAAGTGAGCACTGAAGAAATCAAAGAGGAAATCAAAAAATACCTAGAAACAAATGACAATGGAGACATGACGACCCAAAACCTATGGGATGCAGCAAAAGCAGTTCCAAGAAGGAAGTTTATAGCAATACAATCCTACCTTAAGAAACAGGAAACATCTCGAATAAACAATGTAACCTTGCACCTAAATCAATTAGAGAAAGAAGAACAAAATAACCCCAAGGTCAGCAGAAGGAAAGAAATCATAAAGATCAGATCAGAAATAAATGAAAAAGAAATGAAGGAAATGATAGCAAAGATCAATACAACTAAAAGCAGGTTCTTTGAGAAGATAAACAAAATTCATAAACCATTATTCAGACTCATCAAGAAAAAAAGGGAGAAGACTCAAATCAATAGAACTAGAAATGAAAAAGGAGAAGTAACAACTGACACTGCAGATATACAAAAGATCATGAGAGATTAGTACAAGCAACTCTATGCCAATAAAATGGACAACCTGGAAGAAATGGACAAATTCTTAGAAATGCACAATGTGCCAAGACTGAATCAGGAAGAAATAGAAAAGATGAACAGACCAATCACAAGCACTGAAATTGAAACTGTGATTAAATATCTTCCAACAGGGGCTTCCCTGGCGACACAGTGGTCGAGAGTCCGCCTGCCGATGCAGGGGACACGGGTTCGTGTCCCGGTCCGGGAGAATCCCACATGCCATGGAGCAGCTGGGCCCATGAGCCATGGCTACTGAGCCTGTGTGTCCGGAGCCTGTGCTCCACAACTGGAGAGGCCACAACAGTGAGAGGCCCGCGTACCAAAAAAAAAGAAAAGAAAAAAATCTTCCAACAAACAAAAGCCCAGGACCAGATGGCTTCACAGGCGAACTCTATCAAACATTTAGAGAAGAGCTACCACCTCTCCTGCTCAAACTCTTCCAAAATATAGCAGAGGGAGGAACACTCCCAAACTCATTCTATGAGGCCACCATCACTGTGATACCAAAACCAGACAAGGATGTCACAAAGAAAGAAAACTACTGGCCAATATCACTGATGAGCATAGATGCAAAAATCCCCAACAAAATACTAGCAAACAGAATCCAACAGCACATTAAAAGGATCATACACCATGATCAAGTGGGATTTATTCCAGGAATGCAAGGATTCTTCAATATGCACAAATCAATCAATGTGATACACCATATTAACAAATTGAAAGAGAAAAACCATACGGTCATCTCAATAGATGCTGAGAAAGCTTTTGACAAAATTCAACACCCATTTATGATAAAAACCCTGCAGAAAGTAGGGATAGAGGGAACTTCCCTCAACATAATAAAGGCCACATACGACAAACCCACAGCCAACATCGTCCTCAATGGGGAAAAACTGAAACCATTTCCACTAAGATCAGGAACAAGACAAGGTTGTCCATTCTCACCACTCTTATTCAACATAGTTTTGGAAGTTTTAGCCACAGCAATCAGAGAAGAAAAGGAAATAAAAAGAATCCATATTGGAAAAGAAGTAAAGCTGTCAGTGTTTGCAGATGACATGATACTATACTTAGAGAATCCTAAAGATGCTACCAGAAAACTACTAGAGCTAATCAATGAATTTGGTAATGTAGCAGGAAACAAAACTAATGCACAGAAATCTCTGGCATTCCTATATACTAATGATGACAAATCTGAAAGTGAAATCAATAAAACACTCCCATTTACCATTGCAGCAAACAGAATAAAATATCTAGGAATAAACCTACCTAAGGAGACAAAAGACCTGTATGCAGAAAATTATAAGACAGTGATGTAAGAAATTAAAAATTCTACCAACAGATGGAGAAATATACCATGTTCTTGGATTGGAAGAATCAATATTGTGAAAATGACACACTACCCAAAGCAATCTGCAGATTCACTGCAATCCCTATCAAATTATCGATGGCAGTTTTTATGGAACTAGAACAAAAAATCTTAAAATTTGTATGGAGACACAAAAGACCTCGAATAGCCAAAGCAGTCTTGAGGGAAAAAAACGGAGCTGGAGGAATCAGACTCCCTGACTTCAGACTATACTACAAAGCTACAGTAGTCAAGACAATATGGTAATGGCACAAAAACAGAAATGTAGATCAATGGAACAGAATAGAAAGCCCAGAGGTGAACCCATGAACCTATGTCAAGTAATCTATGACAAAGGAGGCAAGGATATTCAATGGAGAAAATATAGTCTCTTCAATAAGTGGTGTTGGGAAAACTGGACAGCTACATGTAAAAGAATAAAATTAGAACACTCTCTAACACAATACACAAAGATAAACTCAAAATGGATTAAAGAACTAAATGTAAGGCCAGACACTATGAAACTCTTAGGGGAAAACATAGGCAGAACACTCTATGACATACATCACAGCAAGATCCTTTTTGACCCACCTGCTAGAGAAATGGAAATAAAAGCAAAAATAAACAAATGGGATGTAATGAAACTTCAAAGCTTTTGCACAGCAAAGGAAACCATAAACAAGACGAAAAGACTACCCTCAGGGGCTTCCCTGGTGGTGCAGCAGTTGAGAGTCGTCCTGCCGATACAGGGGCACGGGTTCGTGCCCTGGTCCAGGAAGATCCCACATGCTACAGAGTGGCTGGGCCCGTGAGCCATGGCCACTGAGCCTGCACGTCCGGAGCCTGTGCTCCGCAATGGGAGAGGCCAGAACAGTGAGAGGCCCGTGTACTGCAAAAAAAAAAAAAAAAAAAAAAAAGAGAACACTCAGAATGAGAGAAAATATTTGCAAATGAAGTAACTGACAAAGGATTAATCTCCCAAATATATAAACAGCTCATGCAGCTCAATATTAAAAAAACACACAACCCAATCCAAAAATGGGCAGAAGACATAAGTAGACGGTTCTCCAAATGAGACATACAGATGGCCACATGAAGCACATGAAAAGCTGCTCAACACCACTAATTATTAGAGAAATGTAAATCAAAAGTATAATGAGGTACCACCTCACACCATTTAGAATGGGCATCATCAGAAAATCTACAAACTAAAAATACTGAAGAGGGTGTGGAGAAAAGGGAGCCCTCTTGCACTGTTGGTGGGAATGTAAATTGATACAGCCACTAGGGAGAACAGTATGGAAGTTCCTTAAAAAACTAAAAATAGAATTACCATATGACCCAGCAACCCCAGTACTGGGCATATAACCAGAGAAAACCATAATTCAGAAAGACACAAGCACCCCTATATTCAAAGCAACACTATTTATAATAGCCAGGTCATGGAAGCAACCTAAATGCCCATTGACGGACAAATGGATAAAGAAGATGTGGTACGTATGTACAATGGAATATTACTCAGCCATAAAAATGAATGAAATTCAGTTATTTGTAGAGACGTGGCTGGATCTAGAGACTGTCATACAGAGTGAAATAAGTCAGAAAGAGAAAAACAAATATAGTATATTAACACATATATGTGGAAACTACAAAAATGGTACAGATGAAATGGTTTGCAGGGCAGAAATTGAGACACAGATGTAGAGAACAAACCTATGGACACCAAGTGGGGAAAGCAGTGGGGTGGTGGTGGTGGTCATGTGATGAATTGGGAGATTGGGATAGACATGTATACACTAATATGTATAAAATGGATAACTAATTAGAACCTGCTGTATAAAAAAATAATATAAAATTCAAAAATTAAAATAAAAAAAAGATCAAGAGAAAAATCAAACAAAAAAATCCCCACTGGGCAACAGCTCCTTTGAAAAATCCTCAGAGGAATCAGTCGGAGCAAATCCCATGACCTTGACTTCCATCCCTTACCCTGTTCTGTCATTTGACTCTGCCTACTCCTCCTCAGCTTCTTTTTCGTGGTTCACTTTAGAGTTTTTCTTAGTTAACTCCACTTCAAACTTGTTCATTCTACTCCTGTTTCATCTTACCTTCTAGTCAAAGTATTTACTGTAGTCCATGTTGGGGGAAGAGCTGGGTGAAAACTGGGGTTGACTGGAGCTGAACCATGACCTCAGGCAAGTCTGACCCTGAGTTTCAGTTTGGAAATGCAGGTAGTAATAACTGTCCTTCTCACTTCACAGGGCTCCAATATGATCAAGTGTCATATACAATTTCTGGTATTTAGCCGACTCCATTTCCCCATGCTGATCCTTTGGGGAGGGTAACTACTTCCAAGACAACAGTTCAGAGATTGAGGAGAGCAGTGTTTTTATTTGTCATCTCCTTGTTGAGAATCAGAAATGTCCCCAATTGGAAATAGCTACTAATATGCTGTATCAGGGACTGTGGCTACTTTATCGGTCTCCAAATTGTCTTGGGTGGGCAAATAACTCATTTAAATACAAGAGGGATGGGCCTGAAATTTCTTAGACCACAAGGGTGTGGAATCCATTCATTTGGGTCAAATAACCTTGCTTTTCTACTAATGTTCAGTGGATAGGCCAATGTAAAGTTTCATACAGTGAATTTATCATAAGGGAGGAAGAGCCTGGGCGTGGGAAACGAGTATTCAAACTGTGTAGATCTGACTTCCCACATTTTGTGCTCTCAACCTACCCACACATGATTTACTCCTCACATGATTTAAAGTTGGCTCAGGCCAGAAATCCCCTTGGGTGGGTACCTGCAAATTTTAGCCTCTGGATTAATCAGGGTGATCCCTAACTGGGAAACCGAAGGCAGATATTCTCTATCAGGGGTCTTTAATCTTTTCTGAGCACTGATACCTCTGAAAACCAGTAGAAGCTATGGATCCTCTCACCAGAAAAAAAACTAACACACATTCAACCAAAATGGTTCGTTTCCGTTGTGCTCGCATTAAAACAAAAAACAAAAAAACACAATAGGACTTCCTGTTTCTGGTGCCCAGGCCCCACCCACAAGTTGCTGAATGGAGAGAAGAGCTCAGTGATTTTTTTTCTCTAACCTTAAGACACAAATTCAAGAGAGCCCTCGGTCCTTTTCTAGCTTGGTTCTGGCCTGTCTCCAGAGTTCCTGGGAAGTTCTGGAGAATAACATGTGCTCCAGAAGGTGGGAACTGTCTCTGGCTCTGGAACTTCTGCTGCCTCATTTGTTCCTGGCAACCAGCATACAAGGTAATTTCCACAAATTGACTGCCTCTAATTGTGCACTGAAAGCCCTGTCAGACGGAAAAGGGAATACGGGGTGTGGCTCAACCTGGAAGTGGAGTAAGGGTTCCAGGCAACAGGTATTTTCATCCTAGTAAAAGGGCTGTGGTGAGTTGGGGAGACTTCCTTAGCCTGGAGAATCAGACTCCATCTCTTTCCCCAAGGGGACATGACAAAATTAGGACCTTGGTGAGATGGGGAAGTAGGCCCCTCATATTTAATGCTGTGGTTTGTCCTCTGTAAAGTCTCCTTGCATTGTGAATAACAGGAAGCTACTCTGATAGTCACCACATTTTATGCTCAAGTATGTTGTGCTCCTTGAGGCATTCTTTGAGACCTTTGTCTATGCAAGGAATTGTGTCATGAGCAAAGGTAAATGATGTTGTCATTGTCCCAGAGAGAGATCAAAACTGTGGGAAAGGAAACTTGTCTAGGGTCTCTGAGTGAGAGTCTGAGCAGAGGGCTCAGTACCAGGGGAACCCCCAAACATCTGATTAAGAGTTTAGGTTCGTTCTTCTGCCATGGGCTTGTTCTGGTCCCCTCCTGTGCTAACTTTCCTTTCCCTATTACAGCTGCCCAGCCCTCCAGTACCTGTCTTGAGAATTGAGAGCTAAGCTATTGTCTTTCTCACTATTCCCCCTAATAAATACTCAGGTCTTTTTCATTTAAGGGGCTTTAATGCTCACCACTATGGAAAAAAATGAGTAAAAGTGAATGTTTGTATGGGAAACAAATATAACATCATAGAATTATGACAGTATGTAACTTTTAGCGAGATGAGATAGCAATGCTTGAAGGAAACCCTGTTGGCCACTCATGCAAGGCCTTTCAGGGTGGTAATACATTGGATCTGGTTTATGACTGGTTTAGGAGAGGAAGAAATTTTTTCTCTACCCTTCTAGGTTCTTCTGGCTGGTCTAAGAATTAAATTGACATGAGACATATTAACAAGAGATTATCAGAGTTTAATATTGCGTACATGGGAGAAACCCAGAAAACCTGAGTAACTTGCCATAATGGCTGAAGCCCTCACCTTAAATACCATCCTCAGCTAAAGACAAAAGAGGATGTTGAGGGTGACTGTTCTGGGAGGTTATCAGGAAAAGCACAGTAAACAAGGGTAAGGTTGTTAGGCAGACTTAAGTTAGCGCCTTCTCCGTTGATAAGAGTTTCTAGAGACTTGGTCAACTCCGTTGATAAGAGTTTCTAGAAATTTGGTCTCCCTCTGTCCTCTTCCGGTACAGAGAGGGAGACACCCTTACAAATGAAAATTTCCCTTACAAATATAAATTTTTCTTACAAAAGTGTAACTCCTACATGGTTTTCAGAATGTTTACCACGTCTTCTCTTTCCTTAGAAAATAACCAGCTTAAAACAATTAATATGCCAAAGAAACATATATTAGGGTGGCAAATTCTGCTCCCTTAGGCTGTGTAAGCCTAGAGATATGATATATTCAGGGTGCTCATGGAACTGAGTATCAAGGGACTGATTTTACTCATAGGACACTGATATGACCTTGGGAGTGGGGGCTGGCATGAAGTATTCATCCAATTGTTGGGAAAGATAGAGATGCCAAGAGAACTGGAATATTTCAGGACTTTTCTAGACTTAGGTCAATGTGTCTAAATCATTTTATGTCTAGATTATGCCTACAGATGGTCCTTTTATCCCCAATTTATGACTCCCTCAAGTCAATGTGTCTAAATCCTTTTATGTCTAGATTATGCCTACAGAATCTGGTCCTTTCATCCTCAATTTATGACTCCCTCACCCCATAACCACACTTCATCTAAATTTAACTTTGCTATTTGCCTTGAAGGAGGTTCTGTCTCTCTTACCTCTAGGTCTATACAAATGCCTTTCCTCCTGCCTAAAATTTCCTTCACTCTCTTCTCTCCAGCTCCTCCCTTAGCATTCCATTTTCATGTGACTTCCTCCTAGAAACCTCAGACTCCAAGTTATGGTTGGTGAACTGCTTGATTGTCTGTTTCCTTGAGCCCTGTGCGGACAGGGACCTTGTCCAGTGCTGAACCTGGCACAGTGCCTAGAACATGGCATGGGCTCAATAAATAATTGTTAATCCTATGAATGAATGACATCAAAGAACTTCCTTTCAGGTTATCTGTCCAGATCTTCCTAGGGATATAGTAATTATTTACTTCCCAGTAAGGGATGCTCCTGTGAAGAAATTTAAGAAGTAGTTTTAAATCTTCTCCTTAATCCCTCCTCAGACTTGAGTTTCTCAGCTCTCTGACCTCAGGGCCCCCTCATCACTAGTAGGCATCTTCGCTGTCTCCCTTCAGTACAACAGAGTGTGGTGGAAACAGCTTGAACTGGGAATCAGAAGACCTATGTTCTGAGTTCCATGCCATGGGACTTTCTATAAATTGTGAAAGCTTCCTGAGCCTCAATTTTCTCCACTCTGTTATGGATATAATAATATGCTCACGATTTTTTCAAGATAGATCAAAAGAAATAAAGAATTGTTAAGATCAAAAGATCAAAAGAAATAAAGAATGTGAAATTGTTAAGATCAAAAGAAATAAAGAATGTGAAATTGCTCTGTGATTGTGACCACATACAATTTGAGGTAGATAAGAACTGAGAAGAACATAAGGAAACTCTAAAGCCCTGCACTCTCTCCTGAGCCACAGACCTGAATTTCTAACTGCTTTTTAAACATCTCCAGCCTCTCCAAACACATTTCGAAAATCTAACTCCCCATCTTTGTTCCAGCTATCTACTGCTGCATAACAAGCCACCACAACACTGGGACTTATTCACCTTCCATTCAGTCATTGCAATCTGGTCGATTAAACTCATTAGACTACCCATCTCAGGAAATGGAACTCTCTCTGTTCATCTTGTCCCCCATGACACACATCTGGAGTCTTGATATCTATTGACAAATTACTTCCTTGAAAGGTTTGTACAGGTTTGTTAAATAGTTGATCTCATTAGAGAACTCCAGGTAACTCTGTATCAATATCTTTAAAACTCACCTCTTTCAGTTCTTCAAAGTTTTACTAGAAATCACATGACTTGTTTTTAGAGTAATCAGAATTTCCCCTTTAGGACCTCTTTCTCCTTCCTGGGTAGACACTTTTTGTATGAAATTACAACTTCCTTTGATCTGAATTTCCCCCACCCCCGTTTTAGTTTTGCTTCTCTACAGACAAGAAACATGGGTAAGCACAGGAAAGATCTGCTTCATTTTCTGTTATAAACTACAGGTAAACACAGTTACTTTATCCTAAGCATCCACACACATAACCAACTACTTCTCAATAGAATTAAATGAAAATAGTACTTTTCTTTAAGTAGTTTTCTACTTCTAAAACATGGAATTGTTAGGAAGGCAAATCAAGATTTTTTTCAATTTACTTTAAAAATTGAAAAAATACATAAATATATTACATATATGAAAAATATAAGTGAATCTATCTTTCTGAATTTATTAGACAATCCTCTGTAACAGACTAAACCACCACCTTGATATCTCAAATTGTACTACAATAGCTGTACATTAATTTTTGCAATCTATATTAGTAATATTAATGCATCTTTCTTCAACTTGTGATTGGATTAAAGAATCCTTCCAGAAGACTAGAATATTTTTTGTTCCCTTTTTTTATGGTTAATCAGCATTCTTTCTACTGTTTCTATCTTTAGGTTCATGTTGCTTTTTAAGCCCACCCTTTCATTAGATGTTTCAGAGCAAAACTCACTTTTCTTTTTTTTTCTTTTTTTCTTTTTTTGCAGTACGCGGACCTCTCACGGCTGTGGCCTCTCCCGTTGCGGAGCACAGGCTCCGGACGTGCAGGCTCAGCGGCCATGGCTCATGGGCCCAGCCGCTTCACGGCATGTGGGACCTTCCCGGACCGGGGCACAAACCTGTGTCCGCTGCATCGGCAGGCAGACTCTCAACCACTGCGCCACCAGGGACGCCCACTTTTCTTTTATTAAATTAATTTTTATTTTATATTGGAGTGTAGTAGATTTACAATATTGTGTTAGTTTTAGGTGTACAGCAAAGTGATTCATTTATATGTAAACATATATTCATTCTTTTTCAGATTCTTTTCCCCAAACTCACTTTTCCTTTGCTATTCTCAAGCATGAGTCTCAGCCCATGAGAGGCTGCTGGGTTTATATTTTAAGGTTTCCCTTAGCTGCTTTTTATTGATTTGTTGATACTGAAACCATGAATGCTCTACTCAACACTCTTTTTTTTTTTTTTAATATCTTTATTGGAGTATAATTGCTTTACAATGGTATGTTAGTTTCTGCTTTATAACAAAGTGAATCAGTTATACATATATATATGGTCCCATATCTCTTCCCTCTTGCGTCTCCCCCCCCCCCCCCCCTCCCTATCCCACCTCTCTAGGTGGTCACAAACCACCTAGCTGTTCTCCCTGTGCTATGCGGCTACTTCCCACTAGCGATCTATTTTACATTTGGTAGTGTATATATGTCCATGCCAATCTCTCACTTTGTCACAGCTTACCCTTCCCCCTCCCCATATCCTCAAGTCCATTCTCTAGTAGGTCTGTGTCTTTATTCCCGTCTTACCCCTAGGTTCTTCATGACCCTTTTTTTTTTTTCTTAGATTCCATATATATGTGTTGGTATACGGTATTTGTTTTTTTCTTTCTGACTTACTTCACTCTGTATGACAGACTCTAGGTCCATCCACTTCACTACAAATAACTTAATTATGCTTCTTTTTACGGCTCAGTAATATTCCATTGTATATATGTGCCACATCTTCTTTATCCATTCATCTGTTGATGGACACTTAGGTTGCTTCCATGTCCTGGCTATTGTAAATAAAGCTGTAATGAACATTTTGGTACATGACTCTTTTTTTTTTGCAGTATGCGGGCCTCTCACTCTTGTAGCCTCTCCCATTGCAGAGCACAGGCTCTGGACGCACAGGCTCAGCAGCCATGGCTCACGGGTCCAGCTGCTCCGCGGCACGTGAGAACTTCCTGGATGGGGGCACAAACCCGTGTCCCCTGCATCGGCAGGTGGACTCTCAACCACTGCGCCACCAGGGAAGCCCTATACATTACTCTTTTTGAATTATGGTTTTCTCTGGGTATATGCCCAGTAGTGGGATTGCTGGGTCGTATGGTAGTTCTATTTGTAGTTTTTTAAGGAACCTCCATACTGTTCTCCATAGTGGCTGTACCAATTCACATTCCCACCAGCAGTGCAAGAGTGTTCCCTTTTCTCCACACCCTCTCCAGCATTTATTGTTTCTAGAGTTTTTGATGATGGCCATTTTGACTGGTGTGAGATGATATCTCATTGTAGTTTTGATTTGCATGTCTCTAATGATTAATGATGTTGAGCATTCTTTCATGTGTTTGTTGGCAATCTGTATATCTTCTTTGGAGAAATGTCTATTTAGGTATTCTGCCCATTTTTGGATTAGGTTGTTTGATTTTTGTTATTGAGCTGCATGAGCTGCTTGTAAATTTCAGAGACTAATCATTTGTCAGTTGCTTCATTTGCAAATATTTTCTCCCATTCTGAGGGTTGTCTTTTCATCTTGTTTATGGTTTCCTTTGCTGTGTAAAAGCTTTGAAGTTTCATTAGGTCCCATTTGTTTATTTTTGTTTTTATTTCCATTTCTCTAGGAGGTGGGTCAAAAAGGATCTTGCTGTGATTTATGTCATAGAGTGTTCTGCTTATGTTTTCCTCTAAGAGTTTGATAGTTTCTGGCCTTACATTTAGGTCTTTAATCCATTTTGAGTTTATTTTTGTGTATGGTGTTAGGGAGTGCTCTAATTTCATACTTTTACATGTACCTGTCCAGTTTTCCCAGCACCACTTACTGAAAGAGGCTGTCTTTTCTCCACTGTATATTGTTGCCTCCTTTATCAAAAATAAGGGAACCATACGTGTGTGTTTTTATCTCTGGGCTTTCTATCCTGTTCCATTGATCTATATTTCTCTTTTTGTGCCAGTACCATACTGTCTTGATTACTGTAGCTTTGTAGTAAAATCTGAAGTCAGGGAGCCTGATTCCTCCAGCTCCATTTTTCATTTTCAAGATTGTTTTGGCTATTCGGGGTCTTTTGTGTTTCCATACAAATTGTGAAATTTTTTGTTCTAGTTCTGTGAAAAATGCCAGTGGTAGTTTGATAGGGATTGCATTGAATCTATAGATTGCTTTGTTTAATAGAGTCATTTTCACAATGTTGATTCTTCCAATCCAAGAACATGTTTTATCTCTCCATCTATTTGTATCACCTTTAATTTCTTTCATCAGTGTCTTACAATTTTCTGAGTACAGGTCTTTTGTCTCCTTAGGTAGGTTTATTCCTAGATATATTTTTCTTTTTGTTGCAGTGGTAAATGGGAGTGTTTTCTTAATTTCACTCTCAGGTTTTTCATCACTAGTGTATAAGAATGCCAGAGATTTCTGTGCATTAATTTGTATCCTGCTACTTTACCAAATTCATTGATTAGCTCTATTAGTTTTCTGGTGGTATCTTTAGGATTCTCTATGTATAGTATCATGTCATCTGCAAACAGTGACAGCTTTACTTCTTCTTTTCCGATTTGGATTCCTTTTATTTCCTTTTCTTCTCTGATTGCTGTGGCTAAAACTTCCAAAACTATGTTGGATAAGAGTGGTGAGAGTGGGCAACCTTGTCTTGTTCCTGATCTTAGTGGAAATGGTTTCAGTTTTTCCCCATTGAGGACGATGTTGGCTGTGGGTTTGTCATATATGGCCTTCATTATGTTGAGGAAAGTTCCCTCTATGCCTAATTTCTGCAGGGTTTTTATCATAAATGGATGCTGAATATTGTAGAAAGCTTTCTCTGTGTCTATTGAGATAATCATATGGTTTTTCTCCATCAATTTGTTAATATGGTGTATCACGTTGACTGATTTGCATATATTGAAGAATCCTTGCATTCCTGGAATAAACCCCACTTGATCATGGTGTATGATCCTTTTAATGTGCTGTTGGATTCTGTTTGCTAGTATTTTGTTGAGGAATTTTGCATCTATGTTCATCAGTGACATTGGCCTGTAGTTTTCTTTCTTTGTGACATCTTTGTCTGGTTTTGGCATCACGGTGATGGTGGCCTCGTAGAATGAGTTTGGGAGTGTTCCTCCCACTGCTATATTTTGGAAGAGTTTGAGAAGGATAGGTGTTAGCTCCTCTCTAAATGTTTGATAGAATTCACCTGTGAGGACACCTGGTCCTGGGATTTTGTTTGTTGGAAGATTTTTAATCACAGTTTCAATTTCAGTGCTTGTGATTGGTCTGTTCATATTTTCTATTTCTTCCTGGTTCAGTCTCGGCAAGTTGTGCATTTCTAAGAATTTGTCCATTTCTTCCAGGTTGTCCATTTTATTGGTATAGAGTTGCTTGTAGTAATCTCTCATGATCCTTTGTATTTCTGCAGTGTCAGTTGTTACTTCTCCTTTTTCATTCTAATTCTATTGATTTGAGTCTTCTCCCTTTTTTTCTTGATGAGTGTGGCTAATGATTTATCAATTTTGTTTATCTTCTCAAAGAACCAGCTTTTAGTTTTATTGATCTTTGCTATCATTTCCTTCATTTCTTTTCCATTTATTTTTGATCTTATTTTTATGATTTCTTTCCTTCTGCTAACTTTGGTCTTTTTTTGTTCCTCTTTCTCAAATTGCTTTAGGGGCAAGATTAGGTTTTTTATTTGAGATGTTTCCTGTTTCTTAAGGTAGGATTTTATTGCTATAAACTTCCCTCTTAGAACTGCTTTTGCTGCATCCCATAGGTTTTGGGTCCTCGTGTTTCCATTGTCATTTGTTTCTAGGTATTTTTTTATTTCCTCTTTGATTCCTTCAGTGATCACTTTGTTATTAAGTAGTGTATTGTTTAGCCTCCATGTATTTGTATTTTTTACAGATCTTTTCCTGTAATTGATATGTAGTCTCATAGCATTGTGATCGGAAAAGATACTTGATACAATTTCAACTTTCTTAAATTTACCAAGGTTTGATTTGTGACCCAAGATATGATCTATCCTGGAGAATGATCCAAGAGCACTTGAGAAAAATATGTATTCTGTTGTTTTTGGATGGACTGTCCTATACATATTAATTAAGTCCATCTTGTTTAATGTATCATTTAAAGCTTGTGTTTCCTTATTTATTTTCATTTTGGATGGTCTGTCCATTGGTGAAAGTGGGGTGTTAAAGTCCCCTACTATGAATGTGTTACTGTCGATTTCCCCTTTTATGGCTGCTAGTTTTTGCCTTATGTATTGAGGTGCTCCTATGTTGGGTGCATAAATATTTACAATTGTTATATCTTCTTCTTGGATCGATCCCTTGATCATTATGTAGTGTCCTTCTTTGTTCTCTTGTAATAGTATTTATTTTAAAGTCTATTTTGTCTGATTGAGAATTGCTACTCCAGCTTCCTTTTGGTTTCCATTTGCATGGAATATCTTTTTCCATCCCCTCACTTTCAATCTGTATGTGTCCCTAGGTCTGAAGTGGGTTTCTTGTAGACAGCATATATATTGATCTTGTTTTTGTATCCATTCAGCCAGTCTGTGTCTTTTGGTGGGAGCATTTAATCCATTTACATTTAAGGTAATTATCGATATGTATATTCCTATTCCCATTTTCTTAATTGTTTTGGGTTTGTTATTGTAGGTCTTTTCTTTCTCTTGTGTTTCTTGCCTAGAGAAGTTCCTTTAGCATTTGTTGTAAAGTTGGTTTGGTGGTGCTGAACTCTCTCGGCTTTTGCTTGTCTGTAAAGGTCTTAATTCCTCCATGAAATCTGAATGAGATCCTTGCTGTGTAGAGTAACCTTGGTTGTAAGTTTTTCTCCTTCCTCACTTTAAATATGTCCTGCCAGTCCCTTCTGGCTTGCAGAGTTTCTGCTGAAAGGTCAGCTGTTAACCTTATGGGGATTCCCTTGTGTGTTTTTTGTTGTTTTTCCCTTGCTGCTTTTAATACGTTTTCTTTGTATTTAATTTTTGATAGTTTGAGGAATATGTGTCTTTGCATGTTTCTCCTTGTATTTATCCTGTATGGGACTGTCTGTGCTTTTTGGAGTTGATTAACTATTTCCTTTCCCATATTAGGGAAGTTTTCAACTATAATCTCTTCAAATATTTTCTCAGTCCCTTTCTTTTTCTCTTTTTCTTCTGTGACCCCTATAATTCGAATGATGATGCATTTAATGTTGCCCCAGAGATCTCTGAGACTGTCCTCAGTTCTTTTCATTCTTTTTTCTTTATTCTGCTCTGCAGTAGTTATTTCCATTATTTTATCTTCCAGGTCACTTATCCGTTCTTCTGCCTCAGTTATTTTGCTATTGATTCCTTCCAGAGTATTTTTAATTTCATTTATTGTGTTGTTCATCATTGCTTGTTTCCTCTTTAGTTCTTCTAGGTCCTTGTTAAATGTTTCTTGCACTTTGTCTATTCTATTTCCAAGATTTTGGATCATCTTTACTATCATTATTCTGAATTCTTTTTCAGGTAGACTGCCTATTTCCTCTTCGTTTGTTAGATCTGATGGGTTTTTACCTTGCTCCTTCATCTGCTGTGCATCTTTCTGTCTTCTCATTTTGCTTATCTTACTGTGTTTGGGGTCTCCTTTTTGCAGGCTGCACGTTCGTAGTTCCCGTTGTTTTTGGCGTTTGTCCTCAGTGGCTAAGGTTGGTTCAATGGGTTTTGTAGGTTTCCTGGTGGAGGGGACTAGTGCCTGTGTCCTGGTGGATGAGGTTGTATCTTGTCTTTCTGGTGGGCATGACCAAGTCTGATGGTGTGTTTTGGGGTGTCTGTGGTCTTATTGTGATTTTAGGCAGCCTCTCTTCTAATGGATGATGCTGTGTTCCTGTCTTGCTAGTTGTTTGGCATAGGGTGTCCAGCACTGTAGCTTGCTGGTCTTTGAGTGAAGCTGGATGTTGGTGTGGAGATGGATATCTCTGGGAGATTTTTGCCATTTAATATTACGTGGAGCTGGGAGGTCTCTTGTAGACCAGTGTCCTGAAGTTTGCTCTCCCACCTCATTGGCACAGCCCTGATGCCTGGCTGGAGCATCAAGAGACTGTCCTCCACACGGCTCAGAATAAAAGGGAGAAAAATAGAAACAAGGAAAGAGGTTAAAATAAAATAAAGTAAGATAAAATAAAATAAAGTTATTAAAATAAAAAATAATTATTATGGAAAAAATTTTGAAAAGTAAAAAAACAAAAAAAAAATAAACAAACAAACAAACAAACAAAACGGATGGCTAGAACCTTAGGACAGATGGTGAAAGCAAAGCTATACAGACAAAATCTCACACAGAAGCATACACACACACACTCATAAAAAGAGGGAAAGGGGAGAAAATAATCTCTCTTGCTCCCAAAATCAACCTCCTCAATTTGGGATGATTCGTTGTCTCTTCAGGTATTCCACAGATGCAGGGTACATCAAGTTGATTGTGGAGCTTTAATCCAGTGCTTCTGAGGCTGCTGGGAGAAATTTCCCTTTCTCTTTGTTTGCACAATTCCCGGGGTTCTGTTTTGGATTTGGCCCTACCTCTGCGTGGAGGTCTCCTGAGGGCGTCTGTTCTTCGCTCAGACAGGACGGGGTTAAAGGAGCTGCTGATTCGGGGCCTCTGGTTCACTCAGGCTGGGGGGAGGGAGGGGTACGGATGCGGGGTGAGCTTGCAGCGGCAGAGGCCAGTGTGACGTTGCACCAGCTTGAGGCGCCATGCGTTCTCCCCGGGGAAGTTGTCCCTGGATCCCGGGACCCTGGCAGTGGTGGGCTGCACAGGCTCCCCGGAAGGGAGATGTGGATAGTGACCTTTGCTCGCACACAGGCTTCTTGGTGGCGGCAGCAGCAGCCTTAGCGTCTCATGCTTATCTCTGGGGTCTGCGCTGTTGGCCGCGGCTCGCACCAGTCTCTGGAGCTCCTTTAAGCAGCGCTCTTAATGCCCTCTCCTTGTGCACCAGGAAACAAAGAGGCAGGAAAAAGTCTCTTGCCTCTTCGGCAGGTCCAGACTTTTTTCTGGACTCCCTCCCGGCTAGCCGTGGTGCACTATCCCCTTCAGGCTGTGTTCACGCCGCCAACCCCAAACATCTCCCTGGGATCCGACTGAAGCCCACGCCTCAGCTCCCAGCCCCACCCGCCCCGGCGGGTGAGCACACAAGCCTCTTGGGCTGGTGAGTGCTGGTTGGCACCGATCCTCTGTGCGGGAATCTCTCTGCTTTGCCCTCCGCACCCCGGTGGCCGCGCTCTCCTCCACGGCCGCGAAGCTCCCCCACTCCGCCACCCGCAGTCTCCGCCCGCAAAGGGGCTCCTAGTGTGTGGAAACCTTTCCTCCGTCACAGTTCCCTCCCACTGGCGCAGGTCCTGTCCCTATTCTTTTGTCTCTGTTTTTTCATTTTTCTTTTGCCCTACGCAGGTAAGTGGGGAGTGTCTTGCCTTTTGGGAAGTCTGAGGTCTTCTGCCAGCGATCAGTGGGTATTCTATAGGAGCAGTTCCACGTGTAGATGTATTTCTGATGTATGTGTGGGGAGGAAGGTGATCTCCGTGTCTTAATCTTCTGCCCATCTTCTCTTGTCTCCTCAACACTCTTTTATGTTGTTTCTTTTGAGAGTTTTTGGGCAGCTTCTCCATTGCTCCTCTGCTGTCTATGTCATAATAGTTATCTTTTATTCATTTATTCAGGACCCAACCATAAGACAGGGCTGCTGCACTGGCCCAATTTGGGCATATTATGATACTTAAGAAACACAATTCATTGGTCATAAGTAATTAAATAGTAACTTAAATTTCTACTTGAAGTCTCTCAAAGGATGTTAAAGGGAATCCAATTTATAAGCTATAGTGACACTTCCTACCATATCCTCTCCTGTCCTCTTCAGTCTTCTCAAACTATCTCATTCATCTGCTGCCCAGAGATTCTCACTCTTTTGAGCCTTAATACTATAGCACCCCTATTTCCTAAACCAACCTGAGTGGCCCCTGTTTATCTTCTCCTTTCCTCTCTGCCTTTTCAGTCCAAACCAATCTTAAGAAGTAAGCAAAAAAAAAAAAAAAAAAAAA
>NW_006794304.1:190295-192884 GCF_000442215.2 Lipotes vexillifer | reverse complement strand
AAAAAAAAAAAAAAAAAAAAAAAAAAAAAAAAAAAAGCTAAGTGGGAGTAAAAATAAGAAAAATGTGACTAGTAGGAGGTCATGAGAAGACAACTGGGAACACTTATGTATGCATTTTTGTCCCTGCCATTCATTCATTCATTCTTTCATTCTATACTAAACAACAAATGTGAGCCAAGTATTGTGGGGATTCAAAATTGAGTAAGACATGGTCTTTGCCTTTGAGAAGCTCACAATCTTAGTGACTATGTGTCTGTTATAGTTTCTCCCTCCCCCTCACACTTTAGTTTGAAGTTTTTTTGAGCATGTTGGGGATACCCTGGACAAAAAGATCTCATTGTTATAAAGAAGACTGCATTCTCACAAGGAGAAATGATGTGTATTATAACTGGGTCTGGATCATGACTTGAGTCTATATGCTCTATTCTTCATTCCTCATTGGGTTCATCTTCATTCCTCCTTCCCCAAGGAAGCTTCAGGTAAGTTTTCTGGTCCTACCATGGTGCCGGGGCCTCTTTCTTATCATCACATGTCCTAGCCAAAGACCTGGTTTTGTTTTTCTTTTGTGCATGCTGATGTCTTTTACTTTTAGACCTAGCCTACAAGTGAAAGTTTCTTCAGGAGCTGCTACAGGTTTTTGGATTTTTGTCCCCTACTTCAACATTCTTCACTCTTCCAGATTCACATAGAGGCATTCATTCCTAAAAAATATATCATTAGTCTAGTCCTTATTTTACCACTGTTTTGGTACAATAAAGTAAGTTCAACAGGCAGTTTTTAAACATCTCAGTACTTAATGCATAGTACTAGACGTTATGGATACAAAATTAACATAGGTAATAATAATAAAACAATACATGACATTTATTGAATACTTACTAATCTTCCAAGTATTAGTCTAAGTACTTTATGTGTATTGATTATTTGTATAAATTTAATTGTATTCTAAGATTTATTTGTGTAACTCTGGGTCAGGGTTCTTTAGAGGAAAAAGAACCAATAGTATATATATAAATATATAGAAAGAGATTTATTATGAGGCCCATGCAGTTATGGAAGCATAACCCATATTATGTACTTCTTTGGAGAAGTCCCATGATCTGCCACCTGCAAGATGGAGGCCAGGAAAGCTGCAGGTGTAGTTCCAGTACAAATCCACAGGCCTGAGAATATATAGACTCATGATTTGAGTCTATATGCTCTGTGTTCTTCATTCTCAGTGGACTCATCTTCATTCATCCTTCCACAAAGAGGCTTCAGGGGAGCCAATGGTCTAATTGCTAGTCCAAGTCCTAAGGTCCAAGGACCAGGAGCACTGATGTCCAAGGGTAGGAGAAGATGGATATCCCAGCTCAAGGTAGAAGGCAAATTTGCCTTTTTTTCTGCCTTTTTGTCCTATTCTGGCCCTCAGTAGATTGGATGATGCTCACACACATTGGTGAGGGTGATCTTCTTACTCAGTCTACTGATTCAAATGCTAATCTCTTCCAGAAAAACCCTTATAGATGATCCAGAAATAGTGTTTTACCAGCTGTCTGGGCATCCTTTAACTCAGTAAACTTGACACATGAACTTCACCTTCACAAACTCTGTAAGATAAATACTAAAACAAAGGCAGAGATGTTAAGTAAAATGCTCAAGGTTATACAGCTAATAAGTGGGCCAGGATTTGCATAGTCTAATTCCAGAACCCATGATCTTTTGTTTTTCTTTTCTTTCTTTCTTTCTTTCTTTCTTTCTTTCTTTTTTTTTTTTCTTTCTTTAGTTTTGGCTGTATTGGGTCTTTGTTGCTTCACGCAGGCTTTCTCTAGTTGTGGTGAGCTGGGGCTACTCTTTGTTGCAATGTACAGGATTCTCATTTCAGTGGCTTCTCTTGTTGTGGAGCACGGGCTCTAGGCACATGGGCTTCAGTAGTTGTGGCACGCAGGCTCAGTAGTTGTGGCTCATGGGCTCTAGAGCACAGGCTCAGTAGTTGTGGCTCACGGGCTTAGTTGCTCCACGGCATGTGGGATCTTCCTGGACCAGGGCTCGAACCCGTGTCCCCTGCATTGGCAGGCGGATTCCTAACCATTGCACCACCAGGGAAGTCCCCAGAGCCCATGATCTTAACCATCATACTACAATGGAAAATGAGTTAAACTCATAAGACTCATTTTTTGTCCTTAAGAATCATGTGGTCCGGTGATAAATGCAAGTAATAGATATTAAATGGATCACTTTAATATGATATGAGTTCTAAGATATAGACATGCACAGGATATTGTAGCTTTCCTTCCTCCTTCCTTCACCACCTATGTGTAATGATTCAAAAAAAGCCATCCTGGTGGTTGGCTGTGACTTCTTACTGAGAAATAAAGCGGTTAATTGTGGGTTCTGCTATCTTCCTAAGCATATGTCTGAGACTTGTTGGAGAGTCTACCAAGGATGACCTAGGCCAACAGTTCTCAACCAGAATGAAGGCAGGAAGATTTTTCCTCCCGGGGGCATTTGGCATTGTCTGGAGATATTTTTTTTTTTTTTTTTTTTTTTTTTTGTGTCGTACCCGGGCCTCTCACTGTTGTGGCCTCTCCCGTTGCGGAGCACAGGCTC
>NW_006794304.1:164475-190285 GCF_000442215.2 Lipotes vexillifer | reverse complement strand
GGGGCACGAACCCGTGTCCCCTGCATCGGCAGGCGGACTCCCAACCACTGCGCCACCAGGGAAGCCCATCTGGAGATATTTTTGATGGTCACAACTGGAATGATGCTACTGGCATCTAGTGGGCAGAGGCCAGGGAGGCTGCTAAATATCCTACAATGCACAAGGACAGCCCTTCACAACAAGGAATTCTCTGGTCCAAAAGGTCAATAATGCCAAGGTTGAAAAACACTGACCTAGGCTGTCAGAGATTATAAAGTATGGAATGGATCAATCAGAAGCACTGTGGAAATAAATGCCTGTATGTGTTTGTGAATGCACCAGGCATAGATTAAATGCTCCATAACTGGTTTTTGAATGCATAGATAGATGGTTGGAAGGATCAGTGACTAGGAACTTGAAAGACCTGGGGACACAGGCATTTTGAATCTTTATTGAAAAGAATGTTTTTGGAAATGATAGACATGTGGAAAGTAAATAGGTATAGATACGATGTTAAACAATATGAAGCTTTGTGTGACAGTATATGAGATAAGAGCGATATAGATCATATTTCTTCTTTCCTCTACCATTAGCTTTTTTCTACTTCCCTTTCTCAGCCTATACATTTACACTTAGTTTTCCTCCCTCCACAGAGAGATTTAGCAGACCTCCCTTCATCTTATGTCTTCTGGCTATCACCTTTTCTTTCTCCTTGCATTCAAGAAACCAGGTTTTTTAGAACTGAGGCTTATACAATTTGGGGTGCCCTCATGAGAAAGAGAACAGAACTGTAAATACAAATAGGAGCAAAAATGAATGTAGTTAGAATGAGAAAAGAAAGCCCAGTGTATCACAAGTTTTTTTAAAAAGCTGACATACAAAAATCACAAAAGCCAGAAAAGTAGCACAATAGTTTTATTAATAAAATGCTTTCACTCTCCTATAATACTTTGCCACTGACTAACTCTGGTTCCCTTTCATTTCTAACCTTGTTTCTCCTTTACTTCTTACCTACTGCTGGAGAACTAAATTGAACCACAAGGAACACAAGCACAGAGAGGAGATGTGACTCGTCATCATTTTCTTCGAAAATGTCCTGTTATGAGAGTAAGAGAGAGAGCCAGGGCTGGCTCAGTGTCCTTTCTCTTTATTGTCTAGGGCAGAATTAGACGGATTATAAGCACATCTCCTGTCCTCATGCCCACTTCTCAAGCTCTGACTATCATTGAGTTCCTGGTCAGGGGTCAGGCCCTCTGATAAAGATCATACTCACTGCTCCCAAGCCAAAGGCTCTTCCTTCTTTGTTCCAAAGAAGTGGCCAAAGCCTGGGCCACTGGGCAGCTCTGCCTTTTAAAAATGGGTCTCACTCACTCTGACTCTCATTGACAGATTATTCAAAATATGCCATCTCCGGCAGCAACGTGAGTCTGCCAATCTCCAGTTTGCCGAGGAACTACAAATCACTCACCTGGTTTTATACTACTGACCAGAAGATCGTAGAATGTGAATCCGGTCAGCCTAAATACTTCAATACTAAATTTAAGGACAGGGCCAGGCTTGATCTTCAAAGTGGCACACTGCACATCCATAACGTCCAGAAGGAGGACAGCAGCACTTACCTCCTGATGGTGCTGAAGGACACTGGGGACGAGGACGATTGGAAGATCTCACTGGTGGTGCTTGGTGAGTTAGGGGAACCAAAGGGCAAGTCCCCATTCCAGGGCCCTGGACAGACCACTGGGAGGGGACTCTCCCTGGGAGGGGGAGGGAAAAACCTCAGGATAGGCTTAATTCATTTCTCCTGGAGCCAGTTCCACTTGGAAGTGAGGCTGGGCCAGCCAGACTCAAAGTAGATTACTCTGGGACATTTAAAACCTCTTCTGACATTAAGGAGTCTAAGATTTGAAGATAAAGAAAACAGTAAGGATGGTTTTCTCTCTATTCTCTTCATGCTCTCCTGTGATCAACCCAAATCAGTTCTGAGCTCTTCTTAATAACATAACTGAACAAAGACTTCATCAAACATAAGGAAAAAGATAGAAGAGATAAAGGATTGGGCAAGAGCCATTCAAGAGTGTTTTTACCTTTCTGAATGGGTGGGTCAAAAACTTCCACTCCTAGTGCCAGCCTAACCAATATATGTAAAGTAAGGGCTAGAACATTATACTTGCAGTCAGACAGACCTGGGTTTAAAACCCTGGTCAGTAACTCACTAGCTGTGTGAACTTGGAGAAAGATCTTGCCATCTCTTCCCCATTAGGTAAGATTCTGTTGATGGCAAGCGATGGAGACCAATTTGATGTACCTTTAGCAAAAAAGAATTTCTTAAAAAAAAGAAAACTAGGACTATTTAAAGCAATGCAAGGAGTTTAGAAGAGTCAAGGAGGGCTGAAGGGGAGGAAGAATGGTCTAAGAGGCTAAAATCCCCTTCTCACTCACTTCCTCCATGTCATATGGCCTGAAAATTCAAGACGTACTGGGAACAGGAAAGATTCAAAGGCTCTTACAGTGGTTTTTTAAAAAATCCCAAATTTATATCATTTACCAAATTCTGTGGTAAATACTCCCACCACAGCCACCTCCAAACTGCTAATAGTTTCACAATCAGCTTGCAAAATTTCTGAATATCTTAAAATCCACAAGCTGGCTTGGCTTTAGCACACTTGCCTAGGGGTAAGACACTGAGGGTGCGATTAGCAGAAGAATTATCCTTCAGTCCAGCCCAGGAATTTCTGACAGCTCAAAGGGGGCATCTTGGAGCCAGTCTGCCCTAGCTTGCTCTGTCCACAATGTGCTCAGGGCTGTGCTGCTCACCATGGGAAATGAGGAACGTATGCAAGACTTGAGTCCAGACCACAGGAAATGATGAAAGACAGTATGAAGATTGCTCATGTAAAGTATGCAGGAGGAGTCCAGCAATCTGATAGGGTTTCACGGAGGAGATGGATCTAGAGTTCAGAAGGTCAGATGGCAGAGTCTCCATTGCCCCTCACAGACATACGACCCAGAGGCCAGCACTGGTTGGGTCAATTCTCTGCCACATTTTAATCCTATGACATCTGAGCTGTATTGATTCTGTGTTTTATGCTTGACCAGAAGGAAAAGACCCCAGAGGATTTCAGGTAAAGCAGTCCTAGTCAAGGAAGGAGTAGATGATGGGATTACCTCTCAACCAATCTGGCTGCAGGATGACAGCAGTGATGATGCTCTGACCTCCAACATGCATGTAACGTTTACACCCTGCAAAAGTACTTTCTCATGGATGATGGCATTGTATATTGCTAACATTGTGCTGTGAAGCAGTCATCCTACATGCAAGAAGGAAGTTCAAGGGGTTAATTATCTTGCCTAATGTCACTCTACCAGGGCCAAGTCCAGGACCCAGGCTGGTCTCACTGTAAAGCAAGTGTTTTGTCTTTTCTATCGCATAACTGATTCATCCATCCATCCATCCATCCATCCATCCATCCATCCATCCATCGATCCACCTATCCCTTTCATCAGATACTTATAGAATACCTGCTCTGTGGCTGGCACTGATATACCAAAGTTAACTGATGCAGTGCTGTTCATCACTACTGACTTTTGCTGGGAATTCCATGAGGTTCTTCTCTGTAGTTCTGCCAGCATCCAGGAAAGGTATAGGGTGGTACCCATTACCCCAGGACTCTTGCTGAGTCTGAGCCCAAGAACTCTTGAAGGACTGATAGGCCAAGGTGCCAAGTGTGGACCATTGCTAGAGAAGGGGCCCTGAGCAGCTCAGACAGTTGGGATATCAAGTCCAACCCCTCTGATATCTATGCTAAACCTCTGCTGTTCTTTCTGGCCCACAGATGGTCATAACCCCATTTTTGTTTCTGGATGCATGGCTCCCCCTTCTGGATCCAGCTTAGCTTCACTCCAAGGAGTAGCTCTTTCAGTCTGAAGCCTCCAGAGGTCAAAGCTGCTCACTGGCTCCCTCTGCCGGGGCCTCTTCTCCATGACTGTTCCTGCAGCCCTCTGGGGGCTCCCTTTGTACTTTGTTGGCTAAACCCTCCCAGCATAAATGCTTCATAAATGCATAAACCCATTGTCTCATCTTAACATATTCATTTTTAGACGCTGTACCAAAGCCTGTCATAGAAGTCAAGAAGACACAGGAAGTGAACAAGTGTTACCTGACCTTGTCCTGTGTGATCCAGGACCAGCCTGTAAACTACACCTGGTATGCAGAGTCCCTTCCAAAAGAGTTCCAGAGCAGTGTGCTTGAAGTGACCCATGCACCACAAAACTACTCCAGTTCTTATACCTGTCAAGTCAGCAATCCTGTGAGCAGCCAAAATAACACAGTCAACTTCACTTCACCCTGTGTACTGGGTAAGAGATACTGCCAGGGGAGCTGAGGTGGGCACAGGGTAACTAGTTTTCTCTTGAAGGGAGAAAAGCATGGAGATCTTATTCAGCCTCCTGGCACAGAAATTAGTGGAGAATCCCAAAGGCGTCTGTGAGGCATGGAAGTCTTGGGTTTTCTAAGGTTTCACTGCCTTGTTGAGAGGGTTCACTGCCTCTCAGCAGCTCACCTCGGCTTTGTAGAGCTCAGGGTCCTCATCTGCAAAGGGCAGTTGGCACAGGGGCTCTGATTTCCCCTTCTCCTGCCATGCTCTAACAATGCATGGTCCTGGAATCTGAGGCCAGTGTCCTTGCAGGATAATCTGAGATTTCAGGGTGAGCAGGGAGAAAAAGGGCAAGTAGGGGAACAGTCCAGACACTGTTGGGCAGCAACACAGAGGCATTTATGGTGGGCAGCGAAGGAAAAAATGACCAACTGGATGAGCATGAGCGAGAACAAGTGGTGAACAGGAGAGCCTGATCCTAAGGTAGAGACTTTCTGTTCTTCCCCAGCTGGATGCTCCTTGATGAAGTTGGAAAAGCAAACTCTGGGTTTCATGTTTCAGATTTCTCTGTCTCCTGGGAGGATCCACTCATTAGAGCATCACTCCTCGTTCTCTCTCAAACCTACACAGGTCCCATAGTGGGGTAGCTATGAGCATAGGTTTTGGAGTCAGTTACACCTGGGATTCATCCTGGGACTGTCACTTACTAGCTAAACAAGTTACTTAGCTTCTCCAAGTCATGTCTTTCTTCTTTTTTTTTTTTTTACATATTTATTGGAGTATAATTGCTTTATGATGTTGTTAGTTTCTGCTGTACAACAAAGTGAATCACTGTATGTATACATATATCCTCATATCCCCCCCTTCTTGAGCCTCCCTCCCACCCTCCCTATCCCACCCCTCTAGGTGGTCACAAAGCACCGAGCTGATCTCCCTGTGCTACGCATCATCTTCCCATTAGCTATCTATTTTACATTTGGTAGTGTATATCTGTCAATGCTACTATCTCACTTCATCCCAGCCTCCCCTTCCCCCACTGTGTCCTCAAGTCCTTTCTCTACGTCTGCGTCTCTATTCCTGCCCTGCCAGTAGGTTCATCAGTACCATTTTTCTAGATTCCGTATATATGCATTAGCCTAGGGGATTTGTTTTTCTCTTTCTGACTTACTTCACTCTGTATGAAGTCATGTCCTTCTTAAATAAGACAAAACAATAGTTCTTATCTCATACTGTTATAAGGATTAAGTGAGGCAATACAGATAACTACCTAGCACAGTATCTAACAAGTCCTCAATGAATGGTAGTTAACTTAGGCCCAATCCTTTTAATTCTAGAGACACTAGGGATTTGGCAACCACTTAATAAATTTGGATCACCATCTTCAGCATTTCAGGCCCTGTGCTCTCCACAGGCCTGAAATCATATCCCCAAGCCCTGGTGTACAAATCCCTCCAGAATAACTCATACCTGTGGTGCAAATATTTACCTGAGATTCCTGTCATACCCAATCATCAGGGATCATGGTCCCTGGAGACATGGCTCTTTCATGGTCTTCTTGGACCCAATCTACTCTGCCCACCTGTGCTGATTTCTTTACCTCTGCTCCCACACATGAGTTATGGAAACTGTATGTTCAGTATTCTTCCCAACTAACTGGTCATGTCTCTTCTAATCTTTACTGATACGCCCTGCTTTTCTGCCACCATAGACCCAGTATGACACTTTGGTGTCTGACCATAAGACCACCAGTTGGCTGGGTGGTTCTAACACCACCTTTATATCACCACCATATCCTGAGATCCAGAAAAAGGAAGAGAAACAATCCCTGTCCTTTATAGAATGAAAGTGGCTGCTCATTCACAGAGAGGATAAAAGCAATAATACATCTATTTTTTGAAGGGCTAAGCCCATCTTGTCACTTTTTAACCATCCAAATTATCCTAGAAAACTATCCTTAATTCTTCTTCCCTAATTTATCAGTATCCTGCCTTCCCCTTCTGTATCTCTTTATTTCCCTTTCTTTTTTCTTTTTCCTACCCCTTTTTTCCTCCTATTTAATACTGATGGTTAGTAGTGTAGAGAAACAGGGAAGGGAACTAATACTTCCTTCCTTAAAGTTAGCGCATAGCATCATATTATTAACTGCACCTGAAGTTCTGCCCTACTTAATTGCTGCCCAGTGTAGGAGAGTGATTCTTTCCCAGGTCCACAGAGGTGCCAAGGTAACCTTCAAGTACAGGACTCAGCTAAGCCAGTGATATTTAAGGGATTTCTGTACCCTTTATACTTTACATCTGGGAGTTTGAGCTTTGCTCAATCTGGGAAAAGGATGTCCCAGGCACACTGGGTCTGGATTGAAAGAGGAAACAATTCCCCTGCTCTATAAACTCCCATGCCAATGTCCAGTACCCCTGCCCCTTCTCAACACATTAATCTAAGACACCTAAATGTTTTGTGTTTTCTTGTTCTTTCAGCCCCATCCTCTGGAGTAGCTTGGATTGCCACTTGGCTAGTGATCATGGTAAACACTGTTCTTGGTCTCCTATGGATCTGAGATAAACTCTTCTAACTCAAGAGTGAAACTTCAAGAATGCAAGACCTTGCCCTCATCAGTAACCATAATATTAACCAGGACAGAAGTTCTGGTTATATAGGATGGGTGAAAGTATTGAGATGTCTACAAGGATTTTCAAATTAACTTTTTTAAACCACAGTAATATTTTATTTTATATCCTCTAGTTGTTTTTTTTTTTTTTTGCGGTACGCGGGCCTCTCACCGTTGTGGCCTCTCCCGTTGTGGAGCACAGGCTCCGGACGCACAGGCCCAGCGGCCATGGCTCACGGGCCCAGCCGCTCCACGGTACGTGGGATCTTCCTGAACCGGGGCACGAACCCGCATCCCCTGCATTGGCAGGCAGACTCCCAACCACTGCGCCACCAGGGAAGCCCCCCTCAAGTTGTTTTTTAACATACATATACACATGCATTCTTCCCACCAAAAAATGGGCAAAATGTATTATGCAATGTTTTCTTGTTGGAATAAATATTTGATATGATTGCCAAAGTGGATTCCTAAAGTTGCCCCAAATTTGTCAGACAATGCCTGCTCCATTAGCCTAGACAAACTGGAACATGGAGATACAAAGGGGAACACCTGGGACCACTGCCTCCTGTGTGCCTACATGGCTGGGAGGTAATTTGTGCTGTCTCTAACTCTCGCTTCCACATCCTTGCCAAACCTCCTGGGGTTCCAGCTCTCAAACTCCTCCCCCACCAAGTTCTGGTCTCCTTCTCAGTGTTTTGCCTGTTCTAGCCTCTGTGAGGAACATACTTATTAGGTTTCCTGGGAAGGTGGTGTCAGGCTTACTCCCCACAAACTGAGTATGCAGCTTTTTTTTTTTATTTTGCCCTGATTTTTTTACATCTTTATTGGAGTATAATTGCTTTACAATGTTGTGTTAGTTTCTGCTGCATAACAAAGTGAATCAGCTCTATGTATACATATATCCCCTCCCTCTTAGGCGTCCCTCCCACCCTCCCTATCCCACCCCTCTAGGTCATCACAAAGCACCAAGCTGATCTCCCTGTGCTATGCAGCAGCTTCTCTCTAGCTCTATATTTTACATAGGGCAGTGATATCTGCCAATGCTACTCTCTCACTTCATCCCAGCCTCCCCTTCCCCTCCTGTGTCCACAAGTCCATTCTCTATGTCTGAGTCTCTATTTCAGCCCTGCCACTACATTCATCAGTACCATTTTTCTAGATTCCATATATATAGAGCATCCAGCTTTACCACATAAAGAGGGTCCTTCCCAAACCTCTTATTGGGAGCTGAGTTTCCTCTCCTCCTCTTTTCACCATTGTTTCTGTGTGGGCAGCTCTTCACGTCCTAGTTGTGTCCTGAGATCCAAAAAACCATCAAATCGACTAAATGCTGTCACCAGGGTCTTTCATTATAGGAAGGTAAGAGCTACCAGGCCCACCATCGACATAACACCAGGATTTTTTGCTGTATGTTCTCCTCCTCTAAGGTTCTCCATGGGTCTGGAGCTGAGAGGGTCACTAAAGGATGTGCTTCCCTTTCAATGAACAGTTCCACCACAGACCACTTTCTCTTTACACCAAATCAGCCTTACCTCCCCCTCCCCTCATCACCTCTGTAGCAGAGATAATACTGTGTGTTCAACAAACCCTTTCATTTTCTTTCTGGACTTTGATGGTTAATAATTTTATGTGTCAAACCTTATTCTGGGTGTGTCTCTGAGGGTGTTTCTGGGTGAGGTTAACATTTGAATCAGTAGACTGAGTAAAGCAGATTATCCTCTCCAGTGTGGGTGGGTCTTATCCAATCAGTTGAAGGCTGGAAAAGAACAAAAATGCTTATGCTCCCACAAGTAGGGGAGAACTCCTCCTAATTGACTGCCTTCAACCTGGGACATTTGGTTTTTCCTGCCTTCGGACTTGGACTGGAACTACGCCATCAGCTCTCCTGGGTCTCCAGCTTGCTAACTCAGATCTTGGGACTTGTAGACCTCCATAATTGCATGAGCCAATTCCTCATAGTAAATCTCTTTAAATGTGTGTGTGTGGTATGCTACTGGTTCTGTTTCTCGGGAAAACCCTGACTAATACATCAGCCAATAGAAAAACTCTTTTTCCCAGCTCCCATTTCATCTAACTGGGGCCCTGTACCTGGTTTTAGCCAATAGAATGTGGGTAGAATTGATGTAACAGAAAGTGAGGGACTCAGAAGTGGAACCACATAATGCAAGGAGCCTCGGTTCAAGCCATTGCTTGGAAGCCGGCTGTCTGATCTGCATTGGACATGCATGACAAGAAAGTTTGGGTTTGTTTGTTACAACAAGATAACCTGGGCTCCCTAAGACACACTCTCTCTTCTCTCTCAGCCTAGCCTGCAGTCCAATTCCAAACTGACCTCTGATCAGCTTGTATCCTCCAATCAGGCTGTCTAGATCTCTTTTCTGTATGCAGTGTCCTCCCCTCTTCCTTCACTTTATTTTGGCAGAGGAGGAGGTTTTGTTGGGAGAAACACACACACACACACAGGCATGCATGCACACATACACATGAATGGAATAAAAGAGCATTTCTGGGGAAAGTAGTAAGAGGAAAGAAATGTCACTTTATATCACAAATCAGCATATTCCTGGGCTGCTAAGGAACAGGGACACCTCTCCAGGCATCACATTGCTATGGGTTCTAGTTACTTAAAACCTTGCAGCAAATCCCACCTTAGATAGCTTAGCTCACCAGCAGCAACTCTTCTCTGCCTCTCCCATCCCTTGAGGCATTGCCAGATACAAAATATGTGCGGCTCCGTACAAAATGAAAATGAAGGACCGCTTGTTCAAAAAGCAGGAAAAGAGTAACATTAAATGTACCAAAATGAAGCTTTTTCCTTTCTTCCACAGACTCTCTCTACTTGGGATGGTATTTTTTAACTTGCTATTTAAAGATGTTCTAAGTAAAGGAAAATTAAAATCTTAAATTATTACTATGAATTTTACTGTTTATATTGTGCAATGTCAGTTTTGAAAGAAATACAAGAATATTTACTTTGTATGTAGAATCATCAAAATTACTCAGTTCATATTTCATAGCTCATACATCCACACACATTCTACCAGCACTCTATGGAAGCCAGTGGCTTCCGTAACACAATTCCTCTGTACTCGTTTTGAGTCTCACTGAACTCCTGTGCATTGTGCATCCACTGGATTCTGCACTCATACGGTACCATGAATGAGGCCACAAGGAACAGTGACTGACATGCATAGTGCACACATCTCCTGCTCATGTGTATGGCTCCCTTGTCTCAATGGACTTCACTTAAAACACAAGTTGAAAGATAAAATTATTAAGAATTTCAACTCCAAATATCATACGTTATTACTTATATGTGGAATCTAAAAAAAAATGATACAAATGAACTTACTAGCAAAATAGAAAGACTCACAGACTTCAAGAGCAGACTTGTGGTTGCCGGCGGGGGGGAAAGTGGGGAAGAGAGATAATTTAGGAGTTTGGGAATAACATAAACTCACTATGTTACATATAGTAACATATACTCACTACTATATATAAAATAGATAATCAACAGTGACCTACTGTATAGCACAGGGAACTCTACTCAATATTCTGTAATAACCTATATGGGAAAAGAATCTGAAAAAAATGGATATACTTATATGTATAACTGATTCACTTTGCAGTACACCTGAAACTAACACAACATTGTAAATCAACTATATCCCAATATAAAATAAAAATTAAATTACAAAAAAGGGAAAAGAAAGAATTTCAAGATGGTGACAGCAGAGTACTAAACCAAGTGCAGCAGCCTTCTGAGCATAGGGCCCTGTTTGATTGCTTAGGTCACATGCCCATGAAGCCATGTTTGCCTCGAGGATGCCTCATACCCTACGGCCAAGATAATTCCTTCTCTGAGAGTTCTAGTACAGGGATCAAGCCTGATTCTCATGTGTTCCTCAGACCCTCATATATTTCAAAAGTTAGTGGGATGATTATCAGTGAACTCAATCCTTTGTCTTTGTGCAAAGAAGATATTCCAGCATTGGCCTAAAGTTCTTACCATGAATAGCCTCATGTGGACTGAAGTCTGAAAACAAGTTTCCTGTCATCTTCAGTCAGCTCTGGGGAGCTCTGCAGCACTGCCCTCTGCTGGCTCCATGGCAGCAAGTTTAAGTTTAAAAAGTCTTGGAATGGGTGAAAATATTTGCAAATGAAGCAACTGACAAAGGATTAATCTCCAAAATTTATAAGCAGCTCATGCAGCTCAATGTCAAAAAAACAAACAACCCAATCCAAAAATGGGCAGAAGACCTAAATAGAATTTCTCCAAAGAAGATATACAGGTTGTCAACAAACACATGAAAGAATCCTCAACATCATTAGAGATATGCAAATAAAAACTACAATGAGATATCATCTCACACCAGTCAGAATGGCCATCATCAAAAAAATCTAGAAACAATAAATGCTGGAGAGGGTGTGGAGAAAAGGGAACCCTCTTGCACTGTTGGTGGGAATGTAAATTGATACAGCCACTATGGAGAACAGTATGGAGGTTCCTTAAAAATCTACAAATAGAACTACCATATGACCCAGAAATCCCATTACTGGGCATATATCCTGAGAAATCCATAATTCAAAAATAGTCATGTACCAAAATGTTCATTGCAGCTCTATTTACAATAGCCAGGACATGGAAGCAACCTAAGTGTCCATCAACAGATGAATGGATAAAGAAGATATGGCACATATATACAATGGAATATTACTCAGCCATAAAAAGAAAAGAAATTGAGTTATTTGTAGTGAGGTGGATGGACCTAGAGTCTGTCAAACAGAGTGAAGTAAGTCAGAAAGAGAAAAACAAATACCGTATGCTAACACATATATATGGAATCTAAGAAAAAAAAAATGTCATGAAGTACCTAGGGGTAAGACAGGAATAAAGGCACAGACCTACTAGAGAATGGACTTGAAGATATGGGGAGGGGGAAGGGTAAGCTGTGACAAAGTGAGAGAGTGGCATGGACATATATACACTACCAAACGTAAAATAGATAGCTAGTGGGAAGCAGCCGCATAGCGCAGGGAGATCAGCTCGGTGCTTTGTGACCACCTAGAGGGGTGGGATAGGGAGGGTGGGAGGGAGGGAGACGCAAGAGGGAAGAGATATGGGAACATATGTATATGTATAACTGATTCACTTTGTTATAAAGCAGAAACTAACACACCATTGTAAAGCAATTATACTCCAATAAAGATGTTAAAAAAAAAAGTCTTGGATTAGTCCAGTGCTTCTCTAACCTTCACTTTAACAGTAGCAAATCACCTTGGGATCTTGTTAAAATGCAAGCTCTGAATCAGTAGGTCTGGGGTGGAGACCAAGACTCTGCATTTCTAACAAGACCCCCACAGGATGCTAACGCTGCTGTCCATGGACCACTTTCTAAGCCTCAAGGCACAAGAAAAGGTCTCTAAGCTTCCTTGTTCTGAACTTAGCTTCATGATTCTAGGCCTGTCCATGGGACTTGGTTCGCTCCTCCACTGCCTGCCCTACTCTGTTCCTGGATACCACACTCCTTCCCTTCTCAAGTTAAATTTTCCATTGGTCGCTCCCAGGTTCCCATGGTTCTCCGGTGCATCAGATATGCCACTAGGGACCAGCTTGTTCCAACAGGCAGCACAAGGTGACACATGGAAGCTTTGCAAGGCCAGGAGCTCCTGTGAACTGAGAGAATGCAGCTTTCATATCTGACTCTGCACAAACAGCTTGGATTGGCCTTGGAGGTGGGACGAGGCAAATTAAACCTGGACCCTTGGATCAATGAGTTCATTCATTCCCTGCCCATATTTAGCAAGTGCCTGGCCATGCTGCATATTGAGGCTCTGTGTTGGGAGCTGCTTAATAAGAACTAACACTGATGGAGGTTTTCTATGTGCCTGGCTCTGTGTCAAGCTCTTTTCCTGAACACTCTTCTTAAGGAAACAATGTTGGGTCTTGGCAGAATAAGTCTTTCCAAAATTCTTCATTGGGTTTTAGATTTAAATGGCTTCTTTGACCATGTGTATTTACACAACTCTTGCTGAGAGCAAAGCAGTCGTAGAAATGTTCCATCCTTTATCCTTACTTCTTGTCCAGGAATAACAGGATCAACCTCCTCCAGTACCTTTGGGTTATATTTAAGCGCATTTGTTAAAGTGTCAGCCCCTGCACCTGGAGAGGTGTGCTTTCCTCTCCTCCCAACCTCCTGCTATTCTCCCACACTCCCCCTACCTTCTCAGAAGATTGCATGTTGGGGGAGGGGACAGATTTAGCCCAGAGACACCTGTACCAGCTGGAAAGTGGTAACCACAGGACCTTTTCCTGTTTTGTCAGCTGCTCTACCCTTCCCCCCATGCTCCACCTGGGCAAGCTATAGCACAGTTCCTTTGCCCAGTCTCCTCCCGATCACACCCACCTCTTAGTCTTCTCTCCTCTCTCCTCCTTCTTCTCTCTTTCCAAATTTCTGTCACCCTCATTTTCTATTCCACTATCTTCCCATCTCTTAATTTTTCATTCCTCTGTTCCACCTCACAGTACTGATTATTTCTTTCACCACTCCTGCTTTTTACCCAGACAATTCTGCCTCTGATGTACCATCTGCGAATGAGGGTCTGCACAGTTCCTGATAGGCACTACCTTGGATGGTTTCTTTCCTGCCTTAGTGAAATGAGAAATGTGATCTCCTGAATGAATGCCTCCCAGGACAGTAACCTCTGTGCCTGGGAGCCCAGCTTGGGCAGAGGCTCCCTATGGAGCAGACAGCACAACAAACCCATTGGCTCATTCCCTCTACAAATGTTTGTTTGTTTGTTTTTTAAACACCTTTATTGGAGTATAATTGCTTTACAATTGGATTCCTTTTATTTCTTTTTCTTCTCTGATTGCTGTGGCTAAAACTTCCAAAACTATTTTGAATAATAGTGATGAGAGTGGGCAACCTTGTCTTGTTCCTGATCTTAGTGGAAATGGTTTTAGTTTTTCACCATTGAGAACGATGTTGGCTGTGGGTTTGTCATACGTGGCCTTTATTACGTTGAGGAAAATTCCCTCTATGCCTGCTTTCTGGAGGGTTTTTATCATAAGTGAGTGTTGTATTTTGTCAAAAGCTTTTTCTGCATCTATTGAGATGATCATATGATCATCTTGTGATCAATTTGTTAGTGTGGTGTATCACATTGATTAATTTGCCTATATTGAAGAATCCTTACATTCCTGGGATAAACCCTGCTTGATCATGGTGTATGATCCTTTTAATGTGCTGCTGGATTCTGTTTGCTAGTGTTTTGTTGTGGAGTTTTGCATCTATGTTCATCAGTGATATTGGCCTTTAGTTTTCTTTCTTTGTGACATCCTTGTCTGGTTTTGGTATCAGGGTGCTGGTGGCCTCGTAGAATGAGTTTGGGAGTGTTCTTCCCTCTGTTATATTTTGGAAGAGTTTGAGAAGGATAGGTGTTAGCTCTTCTCTAAATGTTTGATAGAATTCACCTGTGAAGCCATCTGGTCCTGGGCTTCTGTTTGTTGGAAGATTTTTAATAACAGTCTCAATTTCAGTGCTTGTGAGTGGTCTGTTTATATTTTCTAGTTCTTCCTGGTTCAGCCTCAGAAGGTTGTGCTTTTCTAAGAACTTGTCCATTTCTTCCAGGTTGTCCATTTTATTGGCTTAAAGTTGCTTGTGGTACTCTCTCATGATCCTTTGTATTTCTGCAGTGTCATTTGTTACTTCTCCTTTTTCATTTCTAGTTCTATTGATTTGAATATTCTCCCTTTTTTTCTTGATGGGAGTCTGGCTAATGGTTTATGAATTTTGTTTATCGTCTCAAAGAACCAGGTTTCATTTTTATTGATCTTTGTTATTGTTTCATTCATTTCTTTTTCATTTATTTCTTATCTGATCTTTATGATTTTCTTCCTCCTGCTAACTTTGCGTTTTTTTTGTACTTCTTTATCTAATTGCTTTAGGTGTAAGGTTAGGTTGTTTATTTGAGATATTTCTTGTTTCTTGAGGTAGGATTGTACTGCTATAATCTTCCCTCTTAGAACTACTTTTGCTGCATCCCATAGTTTTAGTCATTGTGTTTTCACTGTCATTTGTTTCTAGGTATTTTTTTGATTTCTTCAGTGATCTCTTGGTTATCAAGTAATCTATTGTTTAGTTTCCATGTGTTTGTATTTTTTACAGATTTTTTCCTGTAATTGATATCTAGTCTCATAGCACTGTGATTGGAAAAGATACTTGATATGATTTCAATTTTCTTAAATTTACCAAGGCTTGATTTGTGACCCAAGCGATATGATCTATCCTGGAGAATGTTCCATGAGCATTTGAGAAGAAAGTGTATTCTGTTGTTTTTGGATGGAATGTCCTATAAATATCAAATAAGTCCATCTTGTTAATGTATCATTTAAAGCTTGTGTTTCCTTATTTATTTTCATTTTTGATGATCTGTCCATTGGTGAAAGTGGGGTATTAATGTCCTCTACTATTGTGGTACTGTCGATTTCCCCTTTTATGGCTGTTAGCATTTGCCTTATGTATTGAGGTGCTCCTATGTTGGGTGCATAAATATTTACAATTGTTATATCTTCTTCTTTGATTGATCCCTTGATCATTAGGTAGGTGTCCTTCTTTGTCTCTTGAAATAGTCTTTATTTTAAAGTCTACATTTTCTGAAGTCAGAATTGCTACTCCAGCTTTCTTTTGAGTTCCATTTGCATGGAATATCTTTTCCATTCCCTCACTTTCAGTGTGTATGTGTCCCTAGGTCTGAAGTGGGTCTCTTGTAGACAGCATATATATGGGTCTTGTTATTTTTTTAAACATATTTTAAAATAAAATTATTTATTTTGGCTGTGTTCGGTCTTCATTGCTGCACATGGGTTTTCTCTAGTTGTGGTGAGCAGCAGCTACTCTTCATTGCAGTGCACGGGCTTCTCATTGTGGTGGCTTCTCTTGTTGTGGAGCATGGGCTCTAGGTGCACAGGCTCCAGTAGTTTCAGCATGCAGGCTCAGTAGTTGTGGCACATGGGCTTAGCTGCTCTGCAGCATGTGGGATCTTCCCAGACCAGGGCTCTAACCCCTGTCCTCTGCATTGGCAGGTGGATTCTTAACCACTGCACCACCAGGAAAGTCCCTGGGTCTTGTTTTTGTACCATTCAGCCAGTCTATATCTTTTGGTTGGAGCATTTGGTCCATTTACATTTAAGGTAATTATCAATATGTATGTTCCTATTACCATTTTCTTAATTGTTTTGGGTTTGTTATTGTAGGTCTTTTCCTCCTCTTGTGTTTCCTGCCTAGAGAAGTTCCTTTAGCAATTGTTTGGAAAGCTGGTTTAGTGGTGCTGAATTCTCTCAGCTTTTGCTTGTCTGTAAAGGTTTTAATTTCTCCATAGAATCTGAATGAGATCCTTGCTGGGTAGAGTAATCTTGGTTACAGTTATTTCCCTTTCATCATTTTAAATATGTCCTTCCATTCCCTTCTGGCTTGCAGAGTTTCTGCTGAAAGATCAGCTCTTAACCTTATGGGTATTCCCTTGTATGTTATTTGTTGTTTTTCCCTTGCTGCTTTTAATATTTTTTCTCTGTATTTAATTTTTGATAGTTTGATTAATTTGTGTCTTGGCATGTTTCTCCTTGGATTTATCCTATGTGGGACTCTGTGTGCTTCCTGGACTTGATTAACTAGTTCCTTTCCCATATTAGGGAAGTTTTCAACTATAATCTCTTCAAAAATTTTCTCAGTCCATTTCTTTTTTTCTTCTTATTCTGGGACCCCTATAATTCAAATGTAAGTGCATTTAATTTTTTCCCAGAAGTCTCTGAGACTGTCCTCAATTCTTTTCATTCTTTTATCTTTATTCTGCTCCGCAGTGGTTATTTCCACTATTTTATCTTCCAGATCACATATCCATTCTTCTGCCTCAATTATTCTGCTATTTATTCCTTCTAGAGAATTTTAAATTTCATTTATTGTGTTATCAATTTTTGTTTGCTCTTTAGTTCTCCTAGGTCCTTGCTAAACGTTTCTTGTATTTTCTTCATTCTATTTCCAAGATTTTGGATCATCTTTACTCTCATTATTCTGAATTCTTTTTCAGGTAGACTGCCTCTTTCCTCTTCATTTATTTGGTGTGGTGGGTTTTTACCTTGCTCTTTCTTCTGCTGTGTGTTTCTCTGTCTTCTCATTTTGCTTAACTTATTATGTTTGTGGTCTCCTTTTCATAGGCTGCAGGTTCGTAGTTCCCATTGTTTATGGTGTCTGCCCCCAGTGGCTAAGGTTGGTTCAGTGGGTTGTGTAGGTTTCCTGGTGGAGGGGACTAGTGCCTGTGTTCTGGTGGATGAGGTTGTATCTTGTCTTTCTGGTGGGCATGACCACGTCTGATGGTGTGGTCACAGGGGTGCCTGTGACCTTATTATGATTTTAGGCAGCTTTTCCACTAATGAGTGGGATTGTGTTCCTGTCTTGCTAGTTGTTTGGCATAGGGTGTCCAGCACTGTAGTTTGCTGGTCGTTGAGTGGAACTGGGTCTTAGCATAGAGATGGAGGTCTCTGGGAGAGCTTTCACCATTTGATATTAATGTGGAGCCAGGTCTCTGGTGGATCGAAGTCCTGAACTCAGCTCTCCCACTTCAGAGGCACAGGGCTGACACCTGTCCAGAGCACCAAGACCCTGTCAGCCACGTGGCTCAGAAGAAAAGGGAGAAAAAAAAAAGAAAGAAAGAAAATAAAATTAAAAATTATTAAAATAAAAAATAATTATTAAAAATATAAAATATTAAAAAGTAATAAAGAAATAAAAAAAGAACAAAAGAGGAGAGCAACCAAACCAAAAAAACAAATCCACCAATGATAACAAGTGCTAAAAACTATCCAAAAAACAAAAACAAAACACAAACAATAACAAAAAAACTGACAGACAGAACCCTAGGACAAATGGTAAAAGGAAAACTATACAGACAAAATCACACAAAGAAGCCTACACATACACGGTCACAAAAGGAGAAAAAGGAAAAATATATATATTGCTTCTTCCAAAGTCACCACCTCAATTTTGGGATGATCTGTTGTCTATTCAGGTATTCCACAGATTCAGGGTACATCAAGTTCCTTGTGGAGATTTAATCTGCTGCTCCTGGGGCTGCTGGGAGTAATTTCCCTTTCTCTTCTTTGCACTGCTCCTGGGGTTCAGCTTTGGATTTGGCCCCATCTCTGAGTGTAGGTCACCTGAGGACGTCTGTTCCCGCCCAGACAGGACGGGGTTAAAGTAGCAGGTGTTTAGGGGACTCTGGCTCACTCAGGCCGCAGGGAGAGAGGGGTATGTAGTGTGGGGCGAGCCTGCGGCGGCAGAGACCAGCATGATGTTGCAACAGCCGGACGCATGCCGTGTGTTCTTCCAGGGAAGTTGTCCCTGGATCATGGGACCCTGGCAATGGTGGGCTGCACAGGGTCCCAGGAGGGGAGGTGTGGATAGTGACCTGCTTGCACACAGGCTTCCTGGTGGCTGCAGCAGTAGCCTTAGCGTTTTATGCCCGTGCTGATAGCCGTGGCTTGCGCCCGTCTCTGGAGCTTGTTTAGGCAGTGCACCCTGAAACAATGAATCCCCTCCCCTCGCGCACCCTGAAACAATGGTCTCTTGCCTCTTCGGTATGTCAAGACCTTTTCCCGAACTCCCTCCTGGCTAGCTGTGAAGCACTAGCCCCCTTCAGGCTGTGTTCACGCTGCCAACCCCTGTCCTCTCCCTGGGATCTGACCTCCGAAGCCAGAGCCTCAGCTCCCAGCCCCCGCCCGCCCCGGCAGGTGAGCAGACAAGCCTCTCTGGCTGGTAAGTGCTGGTCGGCACAGATCCTCTGTACGGGAATCTCTCCACTTTGCCCTCTGCACCCTTGTTGCTGCGCTCTCCTCTGTGGCTCCGAAGCTTCTCCCGCGCCATCCCCACCCCCGTCTCCGCCAGTGAAGGGCCTTCCTAGTGTGTGGAAACCTTTCCTCCTTCACAGCTCCCTCCCAGAGGCGCAGGTCCCATCCTTATTCTTTTGCCTCTGTTTTTTCTTTTTTCTTTTGCCCAACCCAGGTACGTGGGGAGTTTCTTGCCTTTTGGGAGGTCTGAGGTCTTCTGCCAGTGTTCAGTAGGTGTTTTGTAGGAGTTACTCCACATGAAGATGTATTTCTGATCTATTTCTGGGGACGAAGGTGATCTCCATGCCTTACTCTTCCGCCATCTTGAAGGTCTTTCCATTTATGGTAAAGGGATGAACATCCAGAGAAAGAGGTGGAGGGTGAGGTTTGGGAGGGTCCAGAGTCCAGGAGCTTCTGTCTCCATGGAGTTTAGGGTCCACCACTCTCCCAAACTGTGGATGGGTTCCCCAACCCAGAAGTTCTTGGAACCCCTTTATTTAGGGTTTTTATGGAGCTTCCATTAGGCACTACTGATTAAATCCTTGTCTATCGGTAACAGCTCAATCCCCTGCCCCTCCGCCTTCCGTGGAGGCTGGATCAACAGCTATTTGTAATGGAGTTCCTGGCAGGACTTTTCCAAATGCCGCTCATTTAGAGCTACAAGAAAGAGACCTCACATTCTAAATAGAGCTGCAAATAAATCAGGGATAGCACAATGTCTAGGTTTAGTCATGGGTGACTGAACTGACTTTGCTACCCTAGCAATCACCCCAGCACTCTTCATCCCCCTTCTATATAAGCAGAAGACTAGGGAGAGAGGAGAAAATCATCAGGATCAAGATTGTTGGAGTTTGGAGAGACCTGTGACTTTCTCCTCCCCGCCTCAGGAGTATGGTCCCCTTTCCACAATGCCAGATGAAGGGGGCCCTGAAAGTACTACATGAGAGATTTAAGATGTGCAAAGGAAGTGTAGATTAACATCTTACTCTCTAGTTGGGCAGTAGGTCCATTGATCTTCCCTGAGGTAGAAACACGACATTGGAGCTAGATGAAGAAGCAGCCTGTACACTTACTCCTTGACATGTATGAGTTTCCACAGTGGACTCTGAAGACAGTACCAGGTTTCAGTTGTCTTGCCACCTTGGCCACCAGGAAGGCAGGTCTCAGAAGCAGGAGGTTGTATGGTACATCATCAGTGGGAGTTGAGTCGGGGGAGGGCAGGAAGAGGTGAAGCCAGAGAATATCTCCCACATCAGCACTCTTCAGTGGAGAACTCTTCACCTCCACCACTGCCAAGACATTCAAACCCATGCTCCACCAAAGAGCCAATATTCAGATATCTGTCAGAGAAGACATCTACAGTGGATTAGTATTATCCAGAGAAACAGAGATAACCAACAGAAGCCAAGTAACTAAGAAAGAGTTTGGCCCTTTGCTCCCTGACCTAAAACCACTTGAGAAGCTGGAAATGGCGAGGTAAAATAGGAGGGGTGCGGGGGAGTTTAAACCATAACCCCCTCCCTATTATAGACTTTTTGGACCATGAGGCATGCCTGAGCTGGAGTGACAGGAAGAGGTTAAAGGGGAGTTTTACATTGAACTGTACTGTTAAGTTACTAGAAGTGATGAAAATGAAACTGAGGGATTTTCCCAAAACATCCTTAAGTGACAGAAGGCAATTTGACATAGTCCTGATGTAAATGGGGGGAAAAGCACATTCTTTGATGTTAGTGTACAAACAAACAAGTTCAGACTATTTAAAAAAGTGGTTATATGTATTTATTGAGCAGCTGCTATGATTCAAACACCATTCTAGATATAGCATGTAGAAAGACAGACACAGTTCTTGCCTTCAGGCAGATTACATTCTACTCTGGAAGACAGCACAAAGGAAAATTGGTAATTTAATTTCAATTATGACAATGCGACAGGTGTCAGATATGACAACTGCTAGACAGATGAGCTTGTGAGAGCTGAGCATATGCAAACCAGGATGACTGGATCTGGTTTTGAGGGTCAGAGAGAACTTCCCCTTGGAATCAGAGGCTGAAAAATGAGCAGATATTAGATAGCTCAGGGACGGGTGTGTGGAGGAGCCTTTAAGAAAGAGGAAAGGAGCATGAAGCAGGGATGCTCTGGAAGAAAAAACTAACCTGGTTGCTGGAGAGGTCTGAATTTAAAAGTATCTAAAATAAGATATTGCCACATTTCTAGGTGGAAAATAGAGAGCTATCTTGGGCGGTGGCTCTTGAAAAGTAAACCAGTTCTCAAAGAATCAAATGTTCCTTAGCACAATAATTCTGGGACTTTAATTTCACAAAAGTCAGGGTCAGATCATTAAGAAAAGTCTTATTTTCCTGGGACTTCCCTGGTGGTCCAGAGGTTGGGACTCCACACTTCCAGTGCAGGGGGCGCAGGTATGATCCCTGGTGGGGAACTAAGATCCCATATGTCACACAGCGCCCCCCCCAAAAAAAAAAAATCTCATTTTCCTAATGTGACTGATGTCTGCTTATTTCTTAGGAATACTAGTGAGAAAATCAGCTGCAAAATTTCACTGACAAGGCGACTCAATCAGAATGGAGTGGATCCATTTTCTCCCTCACCCTTTAGACTAGAATTTACCTTTCTCCACTTCAAAATCAACTTTGATTGAGCAAAGGAGAATTTCAAGCAAAGTCAGGGCAAAGCCAGGGCATTTGTATTTGCAAAAGATGAGAAAGGGTTGAAAGGGCAGAAACTGTGCCTCGTGTATTAGCTGGTTGTATGCAAGACACCCAAACAAAAAAGGTGGGAGAGAATCTCACTGAAGGGTTTTGGAGTAAATTGAAGAATCAAAAGAAAAGCTAAACACTGGCATCTAGGTGGCAAGATTTAATGGGCAAATTTTTACAGTTCCCTACCAAGGTGAATCAGCTTCGCTTGCAGACTTTGTGACATTCTGCTTTATATATAAATTCCTATGACCGCTGTTTTTGCTAAAGTTCCTTGGATCTTTTGAGATCCCATGGACAATTCAGTAAAGAAATTTATATACATCCATAGTACGCTGGGGTGTTCTTTTTATGAGAAAAACTGGAAAGGCAGGAGGTACTCTGAAAAGAGCCAGTGATCCCTCTCCATTCTCTTGTGAGGGCTCTGGAGAGGTGAGGCTGGGGGAGAATCAGCCGCATCCTCTTATGAATTTCCAAGTAGAGTCGGAGATAGTTATTGGTACCATCGGACAGATCCATAGACCAGCACCTATAGAGACACTGCTCTAATTCCCACCTCCTCCTGCCTTGCATCAGCACCAAAGATACAAAACTGAATTCAGGAAACCATAATTCATGAGAAGCTTGCCACTCCTGAGATTCAGAATGACAGAAGACCAGTGTGTCTGGGAAAGCTAGAGAAAGCGTAGCAGGAGACAAGACTGATGGGGTAACAGGGAACATATCATGCAGGGTCTTGGGACTTTTATCCTAAAAACATTAGCAAGCCATTGCTTGGCTTTGAGCAGGAAAGTTGCACAGCCAGTTTTGTGCTTTGATAGGTGGTTCTCGCTGATGTATGGGAAATTTCAAGGATGTTACAGGTATTGATAGAAGTGTTTCTATGTGAAATTTCTGCAGGGTGAGTTGGCAAGTTAGAAAATTGTGAAATTTGAAATATTTCATTGAAAAATTCTGAATATTAATTTGGTTTTATTTATAAATTTTTTTCTAGATATGGGGTAATTAATGTAATGCAATACCAAGGTTTTATAGGTAGACCTGTTGGCCTCAGTAATGATCCTGATAAATATATATACTTATATAAATTTTATTATGTATTTATATATGATAATAAAATAATATAAATATATTTATATGCTAAATAATAGTATATTTCTATACAAAGGGGAGAGAAAATAGGTTCAAGGTGTTGTGGCTCAAATGGATAAAATTAGGGAAGGATTTGAAACAAAACTTTAAAAGTCAGTATTTTCTCCCAGTCACTATTTCTCATTATCTTTCCTTATTGGAATATTATATATGTTCTGAAAAGTGCTTGGTAAATTTCTACAAAGTAAACATACCTGTAAAATTAGCACCCAGACCAAGAAACTTGCGTTTAACTTTTAATAAATGTGAGGGATAAATTCTATTGTGACACTGTTCTCAGAGAAAATAAGATGAGCACGTAATGTTGGTAGATGTCCTCCCCATTCTCCTTGACTGCCAAGGAAATGTTCATGCAAGCATGTACACCTTCACCTTCTTCCCATACATCCGATTACAGATATGTCCTCTCTTCCATGATCAAACCATTCTCTGGGTGGCAGAGACTTCTAATTGCTTATTAAATAAATATTTGTCTTCCTTTTTTTTCTCAAACTAACAAACCCTGATGTTTAGTTGGATGTGTTCCGTTCATCTAAAGGGTGCATTTCCCAACTCCTTTACACATAGCTAAGTTTTAGCCATTGCTATATAAACAGAAATTGTGTGGAATTTCTGAGAATGAATGGGAAAGTATTTTTCATTTCTTTCTTCATCCTGCTGCCTGGGACAAAAATGAATGGATGGAGCTTCAATAGCCATCTTGGACCATGAGAACAAGGGTTACAACATAAGGATAGTAGAACCACCATATCCTAGAGCTATCCCAGATATTCTAGAGATATCCAAAGAATCACCATACTAAAATAAACTGCCTACCTCTTGTCTACTTTTAGTTTAGTTGAGGAAATAATAAACATGTATCTTGCTTAAAGCACTCTTTTTCAGCTTTCTTCAACTCATCTAATCCTAACGCTAACTGATTTGCCATGTGTAGCCTCAAATGGATTTACCTACTTCCCAAGAGGAACCAACTAAAAGTTACAGCCAACTTTTGTACACAGAAGTCACGTCATGGTTACTGACTTTTCTGAGTTCAGTTGTCCAAATGATAGTTATTCTTCTTTTAGTTCTCTGTATTATAGGCCGATCTCACTTGTGGATAGAAATTCTAAATAAAATATTAACAAATGGAATTCCTTAACCCAATAAGATATACCATAGGTTTATCCCAGGAATGCAAAAATGGTTTCACTTTGAACAATCTATTTATGCAGTTAATCATAATGGCTCATTAAAGGAGAAAAAGCATACAATCGCTTCAATAAACAAAGAAAAGATGTAAAAATTTTATGATGATTAAAAAAATCAACCTAGTAGATGAGAATCCCCTTAATAGAACGAGAATTTCACACACCCCCAAATAGTAGATGTTAGCAAAAATGGCAGAGTATGGACCTCCGAAAACTCTCTCATCTGTAAAAGCAATGAGAAAACTGGGGGCGGGGGGAATGATCAGAATCAATTTTTCAGAATTCTAGAAATTAACCGAAGGCTTACAACAATTCAAGGAATGTTTATTCAAGAAAAATGGCTGAATCCCAGTAAGAACAGTGAGCTCTGTGGCATTTTTTTTTTTTTTTTTTTGTGGCACAGGCTCCGGACGCGCAGACTCAGCGGCCATGGCTCACGGGCCTAGCCGCTCCGTGGCATGTGGGATCTTCCCGGACCGGGGCACGAACCTGTGTCCCCTGCATCGGCAGGCGGACTCTCAACCACTGCGCCACCAGGGAAGCCCAGCTCTGTGGCATTTTAACCTGCCCCGTTCCCACTCCACTCTCTCTAGCCTCTCTCTTGCCTTTAAAACCAAAAGCCCACAATCGTGGTGAAAACTAACAGCGTGGAAGCCACTGGACGGGTAGACAGGGATTGGAACTCTTTCAAAACCTCATTCCCAGAGAACTGTCATTATTTGATCTGTCTGGTGGTTCCTTGAAAGACCCTACCTGCAAGCCTGTCTTTATTAAACCTGGCTAGAAAATCACACAGTGTGAAAGTCTTTCCCCTGGGGGTGTTTGTCAAAAACAATAGAGGTAATTAATTAATTCTGCAGCTCTATGAGGTGTGGATAACAGTGTTCTTCTTACCATTTTTCTGTCAAATCAATCAAGAAGAGAAGAGGGCTGTCATGAATGACAGATAAGTAGGGGCTACAGGTTGGCTGTGGCTCTGGATGGTCTGTCCCACAAATGTCTTTCCATTCCAGTTCCCAGGCAATAGAAACAGCTCCTTTCTTTGCTGTGCTATTCTCTGGTAGAGGGCAGAAATCAGAGCAGAAGGGTCTTTTTAAAACACAAGTTTGACTGTGACATCTCCATGCCTACAATCTTCAAGGATAAACTGTTTAGAGGGCCTCAAGGTTACTAATTAATGTCTACATGACTTGGCTTCTGTGGATGTCTCTTGTCTAATTTCTAACCTGGCTCCTCCCTTGCAGCAAGGGCTGTAACCTTCCTGAACTACTTGCAGTTCCCCAAACTCACTCAGCACCTTTGCTCAATCTTTTGTACTTCCTGGAATCTCCCCTCCCCCTCCTTGTTTGCCTAACAAACTCCTACTCATTTGTTAAGATTCAAACTAATTGTTGCTTCTCCACAGCCCCCAAACCACTTCTTAGGAATGAGTTTCTCTCTTTCCCCATACATCACCTCTTTCCATACCCTGTGTGATGGAGATGATTATTACAGAGAAGACTTGGAAATCATCAACAGGGAAGCCCAGAAAATTTGCATTTCCCCATATTTTCTTCAGTCTTAGAAGACCAAGAGAGGGAAGTGATATGCCCAAGGCCACATAACAAGTTACCAGCAGAGTTGAGGCTAGAAGTCAAAAATGTTCTCTCCTTCCTTTGGGATTTCCTGATGTCCACTAGGCACTCCCTTGGGCTCGACCCATTACCTATTTTATGTTCATAAAGGTCTCCTGGTTTCTCCCAGACCCCAGAGCACTGAATTCTGCAGGGTCTGCTAAGATGGGAAAATTGAAGGGCCTATTGGTACCTAGAGACAGCACTGGAATGGACATGTTGGGTATCCATGCTTATACTTAAGACCTGGAACCACACATGATGGGAGCCTCTGGAAGGCTGCATGGTATGAGGGAAAGA
>NW_006794304.1:141194-164449 GCF_000442215.2 Lipotes vexillifer | reverse complement strand
GGGAAAGAGCATAACCTTTGGAGTCAGACAGTCTTGGGTTTGAGTTCCAAATCCACCAGTTTTAAAACTTGAGGAAAAGTAAACTTTCTAGTCTCAGTTTCCTCATGTAAAACAAGTGGATGATCTTTTCACCAGGATTAAATAAGATAACCTCAATAAATCATCCAGAACAAGGTCTTAGCCTAAGTTTTTCCAAATGTAGAATAAAAAGGAATTGATTACATGATCTCTGTGCCCCCAAATAATACCTTCTTTCTATTCTTGCTTCTATCAATTTTCCCATTCAGGTCTGTGGACTCCACAGAAACCCTGCCCATGGGTGTGACCTGCACAACAGAGATTTGGCTCTCAGAGGAAGTGAAGAGGGGTCAGGAGGAACCTGGGGAAATGTAAATTTGGTGGCTTAATAGAACTTCTCTGGGTCTGATGATTTCCAAGATGCCACTGAGGTAAAATTTCAGTGATGATGTGGAGAGGAGAGGCCAGCCCTACCTCAAAGAATGGTTGCAATTAGTATGTTCATTCCACAAACACTTTTAACACCTACTGTATAGTAGGCATTGTTAAATTGGGGAAACATAAATATAAATAGAGCAAAATGAAACTCAGTTAAGGAATGGGTACACTGACCCAAGAGACCTGATTTCTGGTCATGGCTTAAAAAAACTGGCCACGTGGCTTCTGGAAAATCCCTCAGAGGTGGCAACCTCTAAACCTCAGCTTTCTGAGGGTGAGATGAGGAAGTTTGAAAGGTGGCTTCTAAGGTTTATTTGGTTTTGTTGTTGCTGTTTTTCTCCAGATTATACCTCTCCTCTGAAATTCAGCTCTATATATTCAAGTACTCCTTGGAAATCTCCATCTGGGTGAACCAAAACCACTTCAACTGTACCTATCCCAAGCCAACAAAGTAATATTATGCCCTTGCTCCTAATTTTGATCCAAAGTTATCTCCATTTCCTATACTTCCTATCTTAAAGAATGACATTGCTATATGCCTGGAAACTACACCATAAGTCTAAACGTCACTTTAGAGGTCCTTCTCCTTTAGACCCCATATCCTAACAGTCACCAAACGCTATCAAACCCAACTATAAAATGTCTGCAATGGACCTCCTTCTCTCCCACCTCATTGCCACTTCTTAGTGGAGACCATTTTTTCTGCTAATCATTTCCCAGCCTCTAGTTTTACATAAATTTATCCCACACTATGGCCAAAGTAAGCTTTCTAAACAGAAATATGACCTGGTCACTGACCAACTTAAAACTTTTGGTGGCGCCCATCAAGAGGATGAAAGACTTTCCAAGAATGTTTTTAACCCTTTGTATGTGAAAAGGAACTTTGATCAGGTGGGAAGAGGGACATTGCCTCCTGTTAGAAGGCCTAGGTTCACTAGGTCAAGTATCATTAGGAATCACTGAGAGAAAAGAACAATAGGAAGGGGAGGGAAGTAGCAAATATTGAGTGACCATGCTATATCAAATACTGTGCTTTATATACTCCATGTTGTTTTAACATTCAAAAAATATATGCTATATCTTAGGTCATTTCTTCCCAACATAGACTGAGATGGAGATGTGTATGCAGGAAGTTTATTGGGGAGTACTTGTGGAATCAATGCCTGTGGGAAGCAAAGGATGTAGGACTGAGCAGACAAAGGAGTTGAACTCTGAATGCAGTTACAGCAAAAACCTCAGCTGGCTCCATGAGGAACTCTTGACCTGGGATGCTCCTGAAGGGCTGCTCTAAACCGAGGCAGAGGGACTGGACTTCTATATCCTTTCATTGACCAACTGACCAGTTGTTAGATGTGGGTGGCCTTCAGGGAAGGGACTGGCTGAGGGCAGCTCCGGAAGTGGGACTCAGCTGAGAGCTGTCAGTCACCAATGCTTCCAGCAACTGGGGAATGATTGCTTTTGTTCGAGGAGGTCTGAGCAGCACATCACAGTATATACTAGGTAACTTGTAGTGCACTATTTTATAGGTAGAAAAGCTGCGTTCCACCAAGAAGGTGACTTATCCTAGAGGTTATACAAGTAGTGAGTGAAAACTCTATGGTTCAAATTCATATTTTTCTGATCCTATCCTCCTTTGACTACATACACCTTTGTAATTTGGAAAAATATTTCCACTAGCGTAAAGTCAAACTCAAAACCTCAGGTACTTGGGTGGCAGTATAAGCTGTCACACACATTAATCCTTTGAGGAAGAATTTGAGCAATAGTGAGGTCAAGTACTGAAAATCCTAGATACAAATATCATACGATATCATTTACATGTGGAATCTAAAAAAATGATACAAATGAACTTATTTACAAAACAGAAACAGAGTCATAGACTTCGAAAACAAATGTATGTTTACCAAAGGGTAAACTTGGGGTAGAGGGATAAATTAGGAGTTTGGGATTAACATATATACACTACTATATATAAAATAATCAACAGGGACATACTGTATAGCACAGGGAACTCTACTCAATATTCTGTAAAAACCTACATGGGAAAAGAATCTAAAAAAGAGTGGATATATGTATATGTATAATTGCATCATTTAGCTGTGCACCTGAAACTAACACAACATTGTAAATCAACTATACCCCAATATAAAATAAAAATTCAATTAAAAAAAAAAGTCCTAGATAGAGATTTCTGAGAAAAGACAGAGTAAGAATCAGGACCTGTGGAGACTTGATGTGAAATTGAGGACAAGGAAAGAAGAACCATGCTTATGGCATGCCCAGAATGAGTCTTTGTAGAAAACTGGCAGCTGAAAATGTTAGCAAGGCAGCAATCACAGACCTGGACCAGTGGCCAGAAATGTCCTGGGAGATGGAGAGCTCAAAGGGCTAATGGGAGTGGGACAGAGGGAGGGGGAGAAAGAGGGAGCCTAAGGTCAAAATGGAGGCAGTTCCTAAGAAGAGGACAGGAAGTACTAAGGAAGTAAAGAGTCATAGATACTTATGGATAAATATATAGAATACAGGGTACAGAGTCCAGAAAGAGTGTGATAGAATGAAGGCATAGGGCCATAGCCGTTGTCTTCCCCTGATCTCTCCTTATGTGGCCTTCTTGTCCCTAGACATTAGGGCTTTGATAATGGCTTTTCTAGGAAGCATGTATTCCAAGCCAGTGTGGCAGGAGGGGGTAGAACTTATATTCAAGTGCTATACTTGTTACTTATTTACTGTGTGACCTCAAGCAAGTTATTTAACTCTCTAAGCTTCAATTTCCTCATCTGTCAATTGGGGATAATAATTGTAATGTCTAGGCCTGGTGCAGAGCTCATGGGAGAAATAAGTTGTTTCTATTTTAGAATTCTCATATTCTTCCACGCCCATGACCTCACACACCTGTGTGGACAAACCAAATTTAGAACCCAGGCTCTTAAAGTAGATTCTTGTATTTTAAAGAGTTCAGTAAACAACACAGGAAGAAATATGATTGCCTGTCTTTCTCCCAGCCTTCTGTCCCAGTGTGGGAGTCTCCCCAAGGGGGAAGAGTGGACACTTTGGGATTCGGGGGGAACATCTGCAGAAGTTCCTGCCGTTGGCTCTAGCTGGTGGGAAATTTGAGGACAGCTGGAGCTCAGGTTGCCATCTGAGCAAGTAGGACTTAATATCTCAGCCACTTGAGGCCCAATGAGACCAAGATTCAGCATTTTAATGTCTGTTTTCCTGCTCTGTCATCAGAACTGGGAACTATGAGCCACCCTTCCTAAAGATAAGACAACATAGATAGAGGCCTCCTCTTTTTTTTTTTTTTTTTAGAGGCCTCCTCTTAATTGACTTATTCATGCCCAGAAAAATATCATAGGATGGGAACTTCTCCTTACTGTTTTAACTCTGTTATCTTGCTTAACAGCACAAAGCTTAGAAACAGAAAAACTAAAGAAGGCAACCTCTGTCTTCGGGTACAGTCTGTACTTCTTTTACCCCATAGAATGCCTTCCAAGACCTAACAATTTAAACAATCCTTTGCTCTTCCTTTGCTCTCTTTTCAAGGCAAGATAATTAACATGAAATTCTTTAAGAAGTCTCTGTTCATAAACTAAGCAACACATATAACAATACATTTTATGTATTATGTTAAATTAAAAAAACACAAAACTGTTTACACACTAGTTGTTTTAGTTACATATGTGCTTACAGAATAAGTAGTCCACTGAGGCAAGAAAGTACTTAACTTAAGCCACTGCACAGTAAGGAGTATTCCTCCCACTGTCTCCACCCTGTCTTGATTGTAATTATTTGGAAGTAGCCCAACTATCAGATGTTTACTTATGATGATACCCAAAGGCATTTTTGACTTGAAATTTCTTAATACAGCAAAAGAATAAATTGAGCTGACCAACCCACACTACAATGAGAACCCTATAGGTATTTTATACAGTTACAGTTAAAATAAAAAATAAATGCAATTATTATACTGTGTGATTTTGATACTGACTTCAAATCCTCCCACACATGAATTTTGCAAAACTGAATCAGGTGTGGCTAAGGGTTCAGTTCATATTTTCATTGTGCTTTACATTTTCAGTTCTGATTCATATTTTATTTTATTGTTCTTATTCTGTTTTATACACTGATATTTTTCTTTATCAAATGTGATGGTCTGTGCTGAGAATTTTCAATTGTTTTATAACAGGGCTTTTAATACTGATTGCAGAAGATTTACATTTCTGGCTTCAATTGCTAAAAGTTCTTAATGGCCCATGATGTGATTTGTCTCTAATTTATGCTGCAGATTTACCATTGGTCTTATGAAGAAACCCAGGAATGACATCCCTTTCTGGGGTGCCTGAGGCATTCTGTTCCAGGTGTCTATTGTCCTTGATCTTGACCACAAGTAGTACTTCCTGTGCATCACCTGCTGCAGCTACATGCGGTTTGTCATTTAATCACTTATGCTTACTTTCCAGAAATAATGAAAATGACAGATGCCAAATGCAGTATGGCCACCATACTCCAGACACTGCACTGAACACCTTACTTGCATTAGTGTCATTTAGTTCTCCCAACAACCCTATGAGCTGGTTCATCTTAACTCTGTTACTGTTGAAGAAAGAAAGGCTTAGAGAGATTAAACAGCTTGCCAAGGTCACATGATCTATAACTAACAGACTGGGGACTTAACCCCAGGTCTCCCTGACCACAGAGCCAGAGTTCTCTAGTACCTTATAAACAAAGATTTACATGAGATTTGCAAACTTGAAAACAGTTGTGACAAGATTAGAAAACTATGGAAGATTTTATTTTTTTTCTTTTGAAATTTTCTTCACTGCTGTATTACATTTGCAATTTTTAAAAGAGGAAGCAGAACCCTAATATTTAAAAATCCCATATCCTAAATGTCCTGCTCTTAACTAGAAATGATATCTGATAAAGTAATTTGAGTGGTGGATAATTAAATGTGTTAGTCCTTGTATGATTACATCATTAAAGTATGTTTGGCGTCATTATGTTTTAAACCAACGGAATGGTTTTCTCAGGGTAGTGTTGGGGCAGGCAAGTGGATAGAGAAAAGGAAGCTACTGGACTTCCTCTACCATGTTTCATCTGGGACTGTCCCCACAATTCATTGCACTCTCCAGTGATCCCAGCTAGAGTTCTTCACTGAAGCTTATTAGTCTATAGCTTGTTGTTCTGTTTTTGTTTGTTTGTTGTTCTGTTTTTTTTTTTTTTTTTGCCTTTAAGAGCCCTTCTTTTATTGGGAAATAAATACAGAGTCAAATAGGTGGGCCAGCCAACATCTGTATTTCTGGGGGCTAAGAGGAAGGAGTCTGACTTTCTCAGAACTCAGTATCCTAGCTTCCCTATCCCTCTTCCCTGGACTCACTTCAAGTCAGCCCACTTCTTTGGCATGACAGCCCAGGAATCCCTGTTATGGGCTGCACACATGAGCATCTCAGAGGATCATTGAATGACTTCGTGGAGCATGTAGCCCTCATTCCCCAGCTGTATCTGTCTCCCAGAGAAGCCTTGGTTGGTTGGGGACTGGAACTATTCAGAGACAAAGGAGAATCCAGCTCTGTGCCAGCCTTTGCAGGAAGAGTGTTCAGTGGATATACCAAGGAGTCTTCTAGAATGGCCAAAGATGCAGCCTTGGTTTGAGCTTTGAACAGAGGGAAGAACAAGGCTGAATGTGGTTAGTCAGGGTTTCTAGGGTACTTCTCAAATTATTGTAATATTTACCACTCTTGTCTAAGAAGGTAGATCAGAGTTATGGGAAGCAGTTTTTGTTGCACAGAAAAGGTTTGAGGCTGGTGACTCAATAGTCATGGTTACTGGTCCCTAAACGCTGTTCCTTCCTAGAAGGTGTGGAATGGTAAGGACACTTCCCTCTCTCAAGTGGCTTATGGCAGCAGAAAGCAAGCTAGCAAACTATGTGGCTTTCCATGTAGGGTAATTTGAGGGACATTAAAAAGTACCCCCAACCCTACCAAGAATGTTTCTCAAAGAGCTGTGGAGACTGCGGGGACATGAGAAGCTCAGGGTCAAGTCCCAGGAAGGCCCCAGAAGGGGAGAGATTCCATATATTGGCTCTGGAGTCTGGAAGGATGGCAGAAGCATCAGAAAAGTGACAAGGTTTTGGGGAGAAAATCCTCAGATTAAAGATGCTCATGAATCGCTCTCCTCAACCTCCAGACTCCAGTGCTCTGAACCAGATCTGAACCCTGGAGGAGGCACTGATGTGGGAAACCTGGTAAAAGCCTTGGAGTGGGCTTTCTGAGTAGTACAGATTGGGTAAGGTCCAGAAGACACTGCCAGTGGGCATCATCACAGGCTATACTGGGCTATGTCCCCAGCTCCCCTCCTTGAGCCTGGGCACATCTGTCTGCTCAGGAAGGTGACTTCCTGAATTCTCAGGGGAAAGATGCTGGATAAAACCTGGGCCTAGATCTGAGAGAGAGCCACCTCACAGTCTCATTTTCACCCCAATCTCTGCTCAGCCTTACAACCCCAGCCCACGGCAGGGCTGTTTGGTACACTGGTCTGCTCAGCCTCCATATCAGACACCTGTGCCCATGGGCTTCTTCATCTCACCCAGCAGGGCTGACCCCAGGGTACTTTTCCCAGTGCTTTCCCCAGGCCAGTTTTAGACCCTGCAATCAGATCTCCTAGGAGATGTTTCAGAGTTTGGGGGAATTTTATACTTTCATTTTGTTTTTGTGGGGTTTTTGTTTTTTGATTTTCTTTTACTTATCCAGATAAATGTATTCATCATGGGCTCCAAGTGGCCAGGTGGTCTGGACTGCTTCTCAGTGACCCTTCACTGTGGGGCTGTCTTATATTATAGGGACCTCTGGTCAGAGACCGTGATGAGAACCGTTATTGGCTGGGAAGATGGGATGCTCAGGGGCAGCCCCGACCCAGACACCTTCAGGCAGGTCACTTTGCCATCCTAGGCCTTAAAATGTCAGAAGAGAGAGTAGCAAGTCTCAGGGGGATATTTAGACTCTCTTGTTTAAGAACAGGAGATGACCTCATTGTGCAGCCCACCTGAGATTGTTCAGGGAGGGTTTTTTCCCACAGACACATGTCCTCTTTACTCTCAGGGAGGGGTTCCACATAGTCAAAGGGAAGGAAGTGGTGCCTTGTCACAAGTGATGAAGGTGTGGGGCAGGAAATGGTGCTCACCCGGGATGCTCTTGTTGCCAATACGTTTCTCTGTGCCAGATGGAATGTTCCACGGATAATGGGTTATTGACCAACACAAGTTTGAAGATTGGTTAAGGTTCTTGCCACTGTAATAAGTGGTTTGGTGAGTGGATAGAGCACAAACTCTGGAGTCAAATTAGGATTGAATCCTATCCTCCCATTTTTTTGGCTATGAGCCATTAGACAAGTTATTTAGCAGCTCTGTTCCTTGATCTGTAAAATAGTGATAAATATGCCTGCTTTTTACTATCACAAAGATTAATGGAATAATGTATGTGGAGGTCCTGGACATTTAGGAAGTTGAGTTAGCAGAATTTTCCTCTTCCTACCCTCTTGAATATTCATGGGGAAAATTAGTACACTCCAGGGGAAGAGAAAGAGGTCTTGACCCAGAGTCAGGATTCCCAAGTTTGGTTCAGACCCTGCCTTACACCACCACCAGCACTGCCTCCTTCATAAGGCTGCTGTAAAGATAAAATAAGGCAGTGAATGTGAAGGCCTTTGAAAACGGCTTTGTAAATACAAGGCATTGTCACCTGTATATCTTTTGTTGTTGGTCTGCCAAAGTCTGTTCTTTATAGTTGATGAAGCAGCTTGGTGTACCAAGTATAATAACTGCAAACCTCAGGTTAGTCACCTTGTCTCTTAGGTCCTGTAACTGTTCCCTGTGGCTGCTATAACAAATTACCACAACCTTGATGGCTTAACTGTGGGATTTTGTGGATATTCTTTATCAAATTGAGAAGTTCCCCACTATTTCTAGCTGGTCAAGAGTTTTTATCATGAAAAACTGTTCAGTTGGTAAATGATCTACCTGGGTTCTCTGGAACTTTAATCTTCTGTGATCTCTAAGAGTAAAGGAGAAAAAAGAGCTTTTAGATTTTTGCAGGAGGGCCTTCAAGATGGCGGAGGAGTAAGACGAGAAGATCACTTCCTCCCCACAAATACATCAAAAATACATCTACCTGTGGAACAACTCCTACAGAACACCTACTGAACGCTGGCAGAAGACCTCGGACTTCCCAAAAGGCAAGAAACGGCCCACGTACCTGGCCATGTGACTGACAGGGTCTTGGTGCTCCAGATGGGTGTGAGGCCTGAGCCTCAGATGTGGGAAAGCTGAGATAAGGACATTGGTTCACCAGAGACCTCCCGGACCCAGGTAATATCAATCGGTGAGAGCTCTCCCGGAGATCTCCATCTCAATGCTAAGACCCAGCTCAACTCAATGACCAGCAAGTTACAGTGCTGGACACCACCCCATGCTAAACGACTAGCAAGACAGGAACACAACCACACCATTAGCAGAGAGGCTACCTAAAATCATAACAAGGTCACAGCCACCCCAAAACACACCACCGGATGCAGTCCAGCCCACCAGAAAGACAAGATCCAGACTCATCCACCAGAACACAGGCACCAGTCCCCTCCACCAGGAAACCTATACAACCCACTGAACCAACCTTAGCCATTGGGGGCAGACACAAAAAACAACGGGAACTATGAACCTGCAGCCTGCAAAAAGGAGACCCCAAACACAGTAGGTTAAGCAAAATGAGAAGACACAGAAAAATGCAGCAGGTGAAAGAGCAAAGTAAAAACCCACCAGACCAAACAAATGAAGAGGAAGTAGGAAGTCTACCTCAAAAAGAATTCAGAATAATGATAGTAAATATGATCCAAAATCTTAGAAATAGAATGCAGAAAATACAAGAAACGTTTAACAAGGACCTAGAAGAACGAAAGAGCAAAGAAACAATGACGAACAGCACAGTAAATGAAATTAAAAATTCTGTAGAATGAAAAAAAGCAGAAAAATGGAGGCAGAAGAACGGAGAAGTGACCTGGAAGATAAAATAGTGGAAATAACTACCACAGAGCAGAAAAAAGAATGAAAAGAATTGAGAACAGTCTCAGAGGCTTCTGGGACAACATTAAATGCACCAACATACGAATTATAGGGGACCCAGAAGAATAAGAGAAAAAGAAAAGGATTGAGAAAATATTTGAAGAGTATATAGTTGAAAACTTCCCTATTATGGCAAAGGAAGTAGTCAGGCAAGTCCAGGAAACACAGAGAGTCCCATACAGGATAAATCCAAGGAGAAACATGCCAACATAAAAATTAATCAAACTATCAAAAATTAAGTACAAAGAAAAAATATTAAAAGCAGCAAGGGAAAAGCAACAAATAACATGCAAGGGCATCTCCATAAGGTTAACAGCTGATCTTTCAGCAGAAACTCTGCAAGCCAGAAGGGACTGGCAGGACATATTTAAACTGATGAAAGGGAAAAACCTACAACCAAAGATTACCCTACCCAGGAAGGATCTCATTCAGATTTGACAGATACATTAAAATCTTCACAGAGAAGCAAAAGCTAAGAGAATTCAGCACCACCAAACCAGTTTTACAACAAATATTAAAGGAACTTCTCTAGGCAGGAAACACAAGAGAAGGAAAAGACCTACAAAAACAAACCCAAAACAAGAAACTGATAATAGGAACATACATATCAATAATTACCTTAAATGTAAGTGAATTAAATTCTCCAACCAAAAGACATAGAATGGCTGAATGGTACAAAAACAAGACCCGTATATATGCTGTCTACAAGAGACCCACTCCAAACCTAGGGACACATACACACTGAAAGTGAGGGGATGGAAAAAGGTATTCCATGCAAACAGAAATCAAAGAAAGCTGGAGTAGCAATTCTCATATCAGACAAAATAGACTTTAAAATAAAGACTATTACAAGAGACAAAGAAGGACACTACATAATGATCAAGGGATCGATCCAAGAAGAAGATATAACAATTGTAAATATTTATGCACCCAACACAGGGGCACCTCAATACATAAGGCAACTGCTAACAGCCATAAGAGGGGAAATCAACAGTAACACAATCATAGTAGGGGACTTTAACACTCCACTTTTACCAATGGACAGATCAACCAAAATGAAAATAAATAAGGAACCACAAGCTTTAAATGACACATTAAACAAGAAGGACTTAATTGATATTTATAGGACATGCCATGCAAAAACAACAGAAAACACTTTCTTCTCATGTGCTCATGAAACATTCTCCAGGATAGATCATATCTTGGGTTACAAATCAAGCGTTGGTAAATTTAAGAAAATTGAAAGTATATCAAGTGTTTTTTCAGACCACAATGCTATGAGACTAGATATCAATTACAGGAAAAGAAAATTGTAAAAAATACAAACGCATGGAGGCTAAACAATAGCTAAAAATAACCAAGACATCACTGAAGAAATCAAAGAGGAAATCGAAAAATATCTAGAAACAAATGACAATGAAAACACGATGGCCCAAAACCTATGGGATGCAGCAAAAACGGTTATAAGAGGGAAGTTTATAGCAATACAATCCTACCTCAAGAAACAAGAAACATCTCAAATAAAAAACCTAACCTTACACCTAAAGCAATTAGAGAAAGAAGAACAAAAACTCCCAAAGTTAGCCGAAGGAAAGAAATCATAAAGATCAGATCAGAAATAAATGAAAAATAAATGAAGGAAACAGTAGCAAAGATCAATAAAACTAAAAGCTGATTCTTTGAAAGATAAACAAAATTGATAAACCGTTAGCAAGACTCATCAGGAAAAAAGGGAGAAGACTCAAATGAACAGAGTTAGAAATGAAAAAGAAGTAACAACTGACACTGTAGAAATACAAAGGATCACGAGAGATTACTACAAGCAACTCTATGCCAATAAATTGGAAAACCTGGAAGAAATGGACAAATTTTTAGAAAAGCACAACCTTCAGGCACTGAACCAGGAAGAAATAGAAAATATAAACAGACCAATCACAATCACTGAAATTGAAACTGTGATTAAAAATCTTCCAACAAACAAAAGCCCAGGACCAGATGGCTTCACAGGCGAACTCTATCAAACATTTAGAGAAGAGCTAACACCTATCTTCTCAAAATCTTCCAAAATACAACAGAGGGAGGAACACTCCCAAACTCAGTCTATGAGGCCACCATCATCCTGATACCAAAACCAGACAAAGATATCACAAAGAAAGAAAACTACAGGCCAATATCACTGATGAACATAGATGCAAAAATCCTCAACAGAATACTAGCAAACAGAATCCAGCAGCACATTAAAAGGATCATACACTGTGACCACGGGGGGTTTATTCCAGGAATGCAAGGATTCTTCAATATATACAAATCAATCAATGTGATACACCATATTAACAAACTGAAGGAGAAAATCCATATGATAATCTCAGTAGATGCAGAAAAAGCTTCAGACAGAATTCAACACCCATTTATGATAAAAACGCTCCAGAAAGTAGGCATAGAGGGAACTTAACTCAACATAATAAAGGCCACATATGACAAACCCACAGCCAACATCATTTTCAATGGTGAAAAACTGAAACCATTTCCAGTAAGATCAGGAACAAGACAAGGATGTCCACTCCCACCAATATTATTCAACATAGTTTTGGAAGGTTTAGCCACAGCAATCAGAGATAAAAAAGAAATAAAAGGAGTCCAAATCAGAAAAGAAGTAAAGCTGTCACTGTTTGCAGATGACATGATACTATACATAGAGAATCATAAAGATGCTACCAGAAAACTACTAGAGTTAATCAATTAATTTGGTAAAGTGACAGGATACAAAATCAATGCACAGAAATATCTTGCATTCCTATACACTTATGATGAAAGATCTGAAAGAGAAATTAAGGAAACACTCCTATTTACCATTGCAATGCAAAGAATACCTAGGCATAAACCTACCTAAGGAGACAAAAGACCTGTATGCAGAAAACTATAAGACACTGACGAAAGAAATTAAAGATGATACAAACAGATGAAGAGATATACCATGTTCTTGGATTGTAAGAATCAACATTGTGAAAATGACTATACTACCCAAAGCAATCTACAGATTCAATGCAATCCCTATCAAACTACCACTGGCATTTTTCAAAGACCTAGAACAAAGAATTTCACAATTTGTATGGAAAGACAAAACACCCCGAATAGCTAATGCAATCTTGAGAAAAGAAAAATGGAGCTAGAGGAATCAAGCTCTCTGATTCAGACTACACTACAAAGCTACAGTAATCAAGACAGTGTGGTACTGGCACAAAAACAGAAATATAGATCAACGGAACAGGATAGAAAGCCCAGAGATAAACCCACACACATATGGACACCTTATCTTTGATAAAGGAGGCAAGAATATAGAATGGAGCAAAGACAGCCTCTTCAATAAGTGATGCTGGGAAAACTGGACAGCTACATGTAAAAGAATGAAATTAGAACACTTCCTAACACTAAACACAAAAATAAACTCAAAATGGATTAAATACCTAAATGTAAGGCCAGACACTATAAAACTCTTAGAGGAAAACATAGGCAGAACACTCCATGACATAAATCACAGCAAGATCCTTTTTGACCCACCTCCTAGAGAAATGGAAATAAAAACAAAAATAAACAAATGGGACATAATGAAACTTAAAAGCTTTTGCACTGCAGAGGAAACCATAAACAAGATGAAAAGACAATCCTTAGAATGGGAGAAATATTTGCAAATGAAGCAACTGACAAAGTGTTAATCTCCAAAATTTACAAGCAGCTCATGCAGCTCAATATCAAAAAAACAAACAATCCAATCCAAAAATAGCCAGAAGACTTAAATAGACATTTCTCCAAAGAAGATATACAGATTGCCAACAAATACATGAAAGGATGCTCAACATCACTAATCATTAGAGAAACGCAAATCAAATCTACAATGAGGTATCATCTCACAGTGGTCAGAATGGCCATCATCAAAAATTACAAAGAATAGAGTAAGCTGTGACAAAGTGAGAGAGTGGCATGGACATATATACACTACCAAACGTAAAATAGACAGCTAGTGGGGAGCAGCCGCATAGCACAGAGAGATCAACTCGGTGCTTTGTGACCACCTAGAGAGGTGGGATAGGGAGGGTGGGAGGGAGGGAGACGCAAGAGGGAAGAGATATGGGAACATATGTATATGTATAACTGATTCACTTTGTTATAAAGCAGAAACTAACACACCATTGTAAAGCCATTATACTGCAATAAAGATGTAAAAAAATAATTACAAACAATAAATGTTGGAGAGGGTGGGCAGAAAAGGGAACCCTCTTGCACTGTTGGTGGAAATGTAAATTGATACAGCCACTATGGAGAACGATATGGAGGTTCCTTTAAAAAGTAAAGTTAGAACTCCCATATGACCCAGCAATCCCACTATTGGGCATATACCCTGAGAAAACCATAATTCAAAAAGAGTCATGTAACACAATGTTCATTGCAGCACTATTTACAATAGCCAGGACATGGAAGCAACCTAAGTGCCCATTGACAGAGGAATGGATAAAGAAGATGTGGCACATATATACAATGGAATATTACTCAGCCATAAAAGGAAATGAAATTGAGTTATTTGTAGTGAGGTCGATGGACCTAGAGACTGTCATACAGAGTGAAGTAAGTCAGAAAGAGAAAAACAAATACTGTATGTTAACACATATATATGGAATAAAAAAAATGGTTCTGAGGAATCTAGGGGCAGGACAGGAATAAAGACGCAAACATAGAGAATGAACTTGAGGACACAGGGTGGGGGAAGGGTATGCTGGGACGAAGTGAGAGAGTGGCATGGACATATATACACTACCAAATGTAAAATAGATAGCTAGTGGGAAGCAGCCGCATAGCACAGGGAGATCAGCTCGGTGCTTTTTGTCCACCTAGAGAGGTGGGATAGGGAGAGTGGGAGGGAGACGCAAGTGGGAGGGGATATGGGGATATATGTATTCGTATAGTTGATTCATTTTGTTATACCACAGAAATGAACACAATAATATAAAGCAATTATACTCCAATAAAGATGTTAAAAAAATAAAAGATTTGTGTAGAGGGAAGAAAAAAACTGTTCAGTTTTGTCAAATTATTTTTCTGTGTCTATTAATGTGATCATGTAATTCTTCTTCTTTAGCCTGTTGGTATGATGGATTGTTTTTCAAATGTTAAAACAGTCTTGCATACCTGAGATAAATCCCACTTTGTTGTAGTATATAATTCTTTTTGTACATTGTTGGATTGGAGTTGCTAATGTTTTGTTGAGGAGTTTTCTGCCTATGCACATGAGAGTTATTTGTCCATCGGGTTTCTTTCCTTGTATAATCTTTATCTGGTTTTGTTATTAGAGTGAGTTAGAATATGGAAAATAATGAGTTCAGAAGAATTTCCTTTACTTCTATCTTCTGAAAGAGATTCTAGAGAACTGGTATGATTTCTTCCATTAAATATTTTGTAGAATTCACCAGTAAGCCCATCTGGAACTGATGCTTTCTGCTTTGGAAGGTAATTAATTATTGATTCAATATATTTAATAGATGTAGGCCTATTCAGATTGTCTATTTCATCCTGTGTGAGTTGTATCTGTCAAGGAGTTGGTCCATTTCATTTAGATTTTCAAATTTGTGGGCATAGAGTTGTTCATAGCATTTCTTTATTATCCTTTTAATGTTTATGAGATTGATAGTGATGTCCCCTCTTTCATTTCTAATATTAGCAATTTGCATCCTCTTTTTTTCCTTATTTAGCCTGGCTACAGGTTTATCGATTTTGCTGACCTTTTCAGAGAAACACATTTTGGTTTCATTGATTTTCTCTATTGATTTCCTGTTTTCAATTTCATTTCTTACTGTTCTAATTTTATTATTTCTTTTCTTCTGCTAACTTTGGATTTAATATGCTCTTCTTTTTCTAGTTTGATGAAGTGGAAGCTTCAATGACTGATTTTAGTCCTTTATTCTTTTCTAATACATGCATTAAATGCTATAAATTTCTTTCTAAGCACTACTATTGCTATATCCCACACATTTTGATTAAGTAGTGTTTTCATTTTCATTTTGTTCAAAATATTCAAAAATTTCTCTTGAGATTTCTTCTTTATCTTATTTAGAAGTGTGTTGTCTAATCTCCACATATATTGAAGTTTTCCATTTTTTTCTGTTGATTTCCAGTTTTATTCCATTGTGGTCTAAGAGCAGACATTGTATGACTTGTATTCTTTTAAATTTTCTAAGGTGTGTTTTATGGCCCAAAAGGTGGTCTATGTTGGTGAATGTTCCATGTGAGCTTGAGAAGAATGTGTGTTCTGCTGTTGTTGGATGAAGTAGTCTATAGATGTACATTTATACAGTTGATTGGTGGTGGAATTGAGTTCAATGGTGTCCTTACTGATTTTCTGCCTGTTGGATTCATCTGTTTCTGATATAGGGGTGTTGAAGTCTCCAATTATGACAGAGGATTTATCTCTTCCTCTTTGTAGTTCAGTTTTGCCGCACATATTTGAAGCTCTGTTGTTAGGCACATACATGTTAAGGGTTGTTATGTCTTCTTGGAGAATTGACCCCTTTGTCATTATGTAACATCCTTCTTTATCCTGATAACTTTCCTTGCTTTGATGTCAGTAGATCCGAGTTTCTGACCTTTATTATTTTTCTTCTCTATAAAGAACTTCTTTTAACATTTCTTACAAGTCAGAACTACTGGTAACAAATTCCCTCCATTTTTGTTTGTCTGAAAAAGTCCTTATGTCTCCTTCACTTTTGAAGGGTAATTTCACAGGGTACAGAAAATTATAGGTTGGTGGGTTTTTCCTCAACACTAAATATTTTACTCCACTCTCAATTCTTGCTTGCAATTCATTTTTTTAAGTTAAATAAATGTGGAGACATTTTGAAGACATATTGTGACCTCACTTGCTCTTCAGCGACACTACTGACTTTATGCTGAATAAGATGATAGTTTTTAAGTACTAGAAAATATTTCCTCAATTTTTTATGCATTTCACAGTAATCTGATATTTTATTTCCACCACAGAGATACAATAGATGTAAATGTTCTCAAGAGCATAGAGAATAGTAAAATGTAAAATAATTAAGAAGTAATGAGTTTTTATTCCCTTAGTTTTTGATATAATTTATTTAATTGTAAGTTTATATAATTCAATTTTTAATAATGTAATGTTTATCAGTAACCAGCTCATAAGGTTTCTGAAAATTTAACAATTGGCTCTCATGAGTTGGTAGGTGCTGGCTCCAGCACACCACTGGGTAGTGTTGTGGGGAGGATAGTTGGGTGTCAGGTGTTTGTGTGTGTGTGTGGGGGGGTGACGAGAATAAAGAGCACTTTCACATATATCACCAGTTCTTATTACCCTTGTCCTCTTAGGGAAGCCCATTGGAAAGTGCCTTTGATCTGTTAAAATGGACTTTCAGTTTCCTTGTGAGCCAATAATAGCATCTTTCCCATGTTTCATATTTATAGCTTAACTTATGGAAAAACACAAGATCTTTCTTCTGTCAACTCTAGTCCCTTCTCCTCAACAAAAAATTAGTTACAAATTCTAAAATAAGGCGGCCCCTCCAAACACAGCACAGGGCTCACTAAATTCTACCACAATGTACCCAGCAGGGAAATTGGGTTTCTGCCAGCTGACCCACCCTTGCCCACCCCCCATCTCTCTGTGACTTTGGCACCAGGACCTGACTGCATGGAGAGGTGTTCTCTGAAATTATGGAACAAATCAGAAGTAAAAGGTCCATCAGCTCATTAAAGGTCAGTCATCCAAGTTCAACTTTGAACTAACACATCCAAATTTGGGGTGGCCTGACACGACTACATCTTTTTCTTTGTATAATAAGAGTTACCAGACAGAACCGCCCAGAGAGACTTGACATCCCTTTCCAGAAGACAGCTAAGAAAGGGAGGGGGGAGTACATTTCTGCCCAAGGCTGGGGTTTGACCACAGCCTTGGGTGACTACACAGCTCCCTTCTCAGCTCTTGCAGTCTAAGCACCTGACTTTGACTTCTTGTGAACAGCAAAGTGACTTAAAGCCTGAAAGGAGATGAGCAATCCTCGAGGCACAGGCAGAAAAAGTCCCAGTGAGACAGGAAGCCTACTGGTTCCTGATGCATAAACTAGACAGTAGAGGCAGCACTTGCCTGACAAAGAGCTCACTCTGCCGTGGCGTCTGCGAGCAGCTGCCGGGCTCCTCACCAGGCTCCCTTCCCTCTCCTCACTGGCTGATGGATCCCAAGGGGCTCCTCTCCTTGAACGTCCTGTTGTTTTTCTCCCTAGCTTTTGAGCTGAGCTGCAGAACAGGTGAGTGCTCATCTGTCTGAGGGTTTGGGTCCTATGATTACCTGCCAGGAATCAGCTGTAGCCCATGGATGGAGAGAAGATGCAGGGGTGGTGTGTTGTTTTTCGGCTGCCTCTTCCTCAGAGACTGACTCTGAGTTCTTCCTGCCTCTTTTAAAGAGGAAGGAACATTGTGAGTTACTGGGCTCCTGGCTTCTGAGGCTAAGCCCCACCAGTCCTAGTTTCCAAGGAAACCAGGAGCTCTAAGCTAAAGGCAATGGTCACATTCTAGACCAGCCTCTCTGGGTGAGAGGCTCCAGTCAAAGTCCTGGCAGAGTGGTTGGTTTTGCATGAGTATTCTTCTGGCAAAGACCCAGGCTAAGGAAATGAGCTGTAGGGATTGAGCTCTGGGAGAATATTACTCCTACAATCCTGTCCTGGATGGGGATCCTCACACACACAAGAAGACAAATGAAAAACATGGTCCACCTACATGAAAGGGCTGTAGTGCGAAGAGAGAGTAGAAGTGAAAACCCCAGGCACTGGTTGAGAACAGATAGTGGCCACAGTGTGGTCATACTGGTGGCTACTTTCCTGGAAGAGAAGGCTCCAAGGCAGCAAGAGGGGGAGAGGCCAGGATTTTTGGAGCCCAGTGTTGGTTACAGTAAGTGAGAAATGCAGATCGGAAATGCTCAGGGTCAGGGCAGCTCCAGTGTAGGGCCAGACACAAGACAAAGTGTTTGGAGCTGGGCTCTACTCCTGTCTTTCTGGTTTGCTGGTATTCTCTGTTTAGTAATAGCTGAGCTATGAGAAAACGTGTTTGAGAAAGAAAAAGCCAAGCAAGGGGCAGACTTTGGGCTCACTATGGAGTGGGCGAGAATCTCCTTTCTGCTTAAATGCCTTGGGACTGTGGGAAGAAGTCTGGAGTGGAAGCGGCATTAAGGAAGAGGGGACGTCCTGAGGCTCTGGGTGTTCTGTTCTTGAGGTTTTCAAGACCACAAATCCATTATGGACTTTTCCAGGAGAAGCCCAGAGATATGCTAGGATTCTCAGAGGGGCTGCACTTGGGATCTGTCTTTTGCCAGATTCCCAGATGAATAGGCCTTCCTTGGCCCCACTTTTCTTCAGAATCAGGCAGACCCATGGCTCTTGCTACCCAAGGTCTCAGAGAGCAATAATTGAACTGAGGGCTCAGAAAGCCAAACGAAACCACTTTAAGCCATCACAGGGAGAATCAAACTTTCCTGGGTGCACCCCATTTGTGACTCCACCATTTTTGGAATTCTTCTTAGTGACTATCAGGCGTGATGGGTTTGAACAGTGAGCTGGACTTTTCTATCTCTGTGCTGGCTTGCCTCCTGGCCAGTCTGGCCCTGGCATTTCAGGTTCTGCTGACAGCTGCTGTACGGAAAGCTTTGGAGGTCACTGGTCAGTGAAAAACAGCCCAGCCCCACAGGCATGGCTACCCAATCGGTAGTGTCTCCCTTCCTTGCCTTTGTCTTCTCTGAAATATGTACAAAAATTTTAGTGTTTTTATTTTAAAATATGCACCCTTTTGTGAAACCCCAATAAAACCCAGATGGAAATGCTTTGCAAATGGGACAGGTCATTCATGACAGATTCACCCAACCAAGAAGCCCCATTCTTGTAAAATCAGTACCTACTCCCTTTCCCATCTCTACTCAGCTCGACTTCCAATTCCCAGTCAAAACTTTAAAAATCAAAAAGTCCACGTCCCTCCCCCAAGTAAAGTGAATTTTCCATTTCCCCCAATGATACATTTTTTAATAGACTTCATTTTTTTAGAGCTGTTTTGGGTTCACAGCAAAAGTGAGCAGAAGGTACAGAGATTTCCAACTACCTCCACACATGCACAGCCTCCCCCATTATCAACATCCCCCACCAGAGTGGTGCATCTCTTACAACTGATGAATCTACCCCAGTGGGATTTTTTATTCCTTCATTCAGGTCCTCCTCACATCCTTCACACACATGAGGGGAGAGGTGAGGGACAAGTGGGGGCATCCTAGACTTGGCCCAACCTTGTTGTTCACTGGCCCATTGTACCTCAAGATGCAGATCTAGGCACTTTCATCTCTCAAAAGCTTTAATACTGTGATATAATGCCACTACCTTCACTGTCTCCAGTGTTGGACTGGAAATCAGAACCTCAATGTTATTTGGTTTTATCCATAGATTGCCTTTGAACAATCCCATTCAGCAACGGTCTACTAAGGACAGACGACGTGGCTAGCACTATGTGAGGTGTAGGGGAAGTAAAATGAATAACCACAGCCTTTGCCTAGCACTTGACACAGTATCTGTGAAAGCCCTTCCATGAATGTTTGTTGAATGAATAATAATAGTATGTACAGCATCCTTGCTGTATACCAAACACTGTTGTAAGTGCTTTATGTGTATTATTAATTTAATTATCATACCAACCCTATGAGATATGTGCAGTTATTGTTACATTATGATTTTATAAAAGAGAGAAAAGAGGCACAGAGTAGTTAGCAATTTCTCTTTAATCACCCAGCCTGACTCCAGAGGCCTGAATGAATGAAACTAGATAAGCTTATGTTTAGGGAGGAGGAGAGTCCTAAAATTTGTTTCCAGGTCCCATGGTAAAAATTAGAATATGCTGTCTATAATTGAAGGATATGAGTTGATTTTAATTGAACTGAAATGAAGTATAGGAATTTTCAAAAGGTGAGAGAAGTTGACAAAATCAAAGAAGGAAGTACAAGGCATATGGAGGTATTTGATCTGGAATTTGAAAAGTGGATAGAAACATCTTTCATCATGTAGCTTTCATTTGATTTTTTGTTAACTAGTTTGTTTATTGGAAGAGTATCACATGTATGTCTATAAAACTTCAACAGTGTAAAAGGGTACAGAATGGAGACAAATCTCCCTTCTAGACCCCTCCCTACTGTTACCAGTTTCTTGCATGTCCTTTTAAATATATACATCAGGTAGGTTGGATTTTTATATAACTTGAAAAGAGTACTCTAGATGAAGGTACAGATGCAGAGGTAAAGTGCTGTGAGTTTTCAGGGGGACCTGTAAGTGGCCTGTTGCACCTGAAACAGAGGTTTCATAGCTAAGACACTTCTAGCTCCTCACCTGGCAAATAGGGATAAGGGTCCCCTTCATCTCCCTACATAAACAACTCTTATGGATATTATAAAGATAAAAGAGAGTACATTCAGATTTTGGAGAGAGAGACAAAACAAATGTTTTGTCATTTGTTCATTCATTCATCTCATTCAGTTTTTTCATTCTCTCGGGCAAAAAGGATTTATTGAGTTCCTACCATGTCCCATGTGGGTATTAAGATTACAGCAGTGAACAAAACAGACACAGTCCCTACTCTTGGAAACTTATAACTGAATAAGGATGACAAGCATTGAATGACAGTTAAAAGTGTGTTGAGTGATATGAAAGGAGAGATGCAAACTGAACTGGAAGCAGATGGCAGAGAAACCGAATCTAAGCCAAGGGTCAAGGGAAGAGGCCTGAAGGACAGAAGGAGTTAACCTGGCAAATAAAGAGCAGTGACAGGCTTTCAGGCTGGGGAACAGTGAGTGCAAATATTCTAAGAAAGAAAGACCGAGCAGCGTCAAGGAATGGGACTAGGAGGACAGCTGGTAGGACTTCTGTTTAAAAATGAGACTTATTAAAGACACATTATCTTTTCTTGTAAGCCTAGATTTCCCATAAGAACTGTGAGGGCTCTGAGTCCTACCTGAAAGAAATGTTGTAGCAAGATGCCCAGTAACAGGGCTGGGCCAAAAAAATTTTATCATTAGGTAGAATCCCATTTTGTGAAAAGTTTGGCTAAATGCTACTGATTTCAGGAAAATATCCACGGGCCCATGTGAATCACTTTACTTTCTAAGTAGAATTGCCCTGGAAGGAAAGTGAGTTGGTGTTAACAGCTACAAATGTTTCCTCCAGACTCTCTTAGTAACCAGGGGCTGACTGAATCACAGACCTGCTGGAAAACACTCATCAAGCAGTAGGATGTTTCAGGAGCTGGGACTCTACTTGAAGTGTTTTATGAACCACTTTAAAGTCCCCACTTATTTTTCCACTCTTGCTTAGGTGGCAATGAGTTCACGTACCCCCTGCAGACCTGGCCACTCACATGCTTAGTTGTTACATCATCATTCTTTATGTGGGTTGTAGCGTGTGAGGGTCTCTTCCTGATGAAGTTTTGATTCCACTCCCCATGACTGAGTCTGCCTAAACCACTCAGCCTTTTCTTCTCATCTGCCCTCTCTTTCTTTCCCTCTTTACCCTCTTCTTTTCTTTTTTCAAAAATTTTTTTCTTTGATTTTTTTTGGACTACTCTCTGCCCCATCCTCTATTTCCTCTTCCCCCTGACTCCCTTCCAATTCCAAGTTCTGAAAACAACCATGGTGTAAAGAGTTTGCTGGGTTACATGGGCAGAAGGGGCACACAGGAGACATGGCAGGGTGGAGACTTATGGTCTATGAATGGGTATAATTTCCATTTCTTTTTCTCTATATTAAAATTGATCCAAAAAAATCAACAGTATGATGACAATTCTCAACCTTGATTTGAAGCCCAGACTCCTTTGAGAGATGACATTTATGGCTATGCTCCCAGAAAAATGTACATATGCTTATTTATACAGCCTTTGTACACAATTTCAGGGGGCCCATGTACCATATGACATTTCTCCTTGCATGGATGGTTCTAGTTTTCTGTCATCCCTTTATTGGTAGAAGTTTAAGTTCAGGATTCAAGAGGTTACTCTCTTGGGTACTGTACCTACCACATTATCTGGACACTCAGGCATCCATAAGTGTGGTTGGAAGGAATTCCAACATGCCCTCCAGTTTATCTTTATAAAAACAGCAACACCAGCACCATGAACAGCAGTCCTTATTGAATCAATTAAGCAACAAGGGAGAGAACTCTGTTTCAAGAGTTGATGTATTGGCAATATGTAAAAGAGCAAATGCCTAATTATCTTTCTCACTATTCCTTAATAATTATAAGTGTCAGGAATTCTCTGGCAGTCCAGTGGTTAGAACTTGGGGCTTTCATTACCGGGGCCCAGGGTTCAATCCCTGTTTGGGGAACTAAGATCCTGCAAGCTACATGGCATGGTAAAAGAAAAAAAATACTATGTGTCCACCACTCAAATCCTGATTTTTCTTTTTTCCCAACCTCTGAAACTCTAGTCTGATATCAGCTGGGCCCTTTACAGGGTCTCAGAGCATGTTGGTATCAAGAACATCTGAATCAGTTTGCCCAAATTTCCAACATCCATCTTTTTTTTTTTTTTTTTTTTTTTTTTCGGTACGCGGGCCTCTCACTGTTGTGGCCTCTCCCGTTGCAGAGCACAGGCTCTGGACGCGCAGGCT